>NC_059388.1:16136353-16443228 GCF_019703515.2 Myxocyprinus asiaticus | reverse complement strand
GCTTTGTACATGATGCACAGTGTATTTTTCCCACATAGAAAATAATGTGGGGTGAAATTTACTGTTTGAAACTGTTTTTTTTTTATACTTATTTAAATGAGATCGCTAGGTGAGCTGTGTGTTTGTCTGGGAGGTATTGGTGAATTGTTTTTAAAGAATGTATTCCCGGAGGCCTTAATGAAGGCATCGCCCACTGGACACACTAAAGCTTTTATATTCTTACTCTGAACTCCACTTACTCCACAATAGCTAAATGTCTTCTTTGCGCAATTATTTTTGAGAACAACAGTCCTCATTTGAACCTCCGATTAACCACTCTTTCTGCCTGAAATTAAGTTTTAACTGCAAGAAATTAAGAAATGCTGGGAGTAGAGATTTTGGTAGCACTTTATTTTACAGTGTCCCTGTTACACATCTTGCTGTTGTAATTATAATAACTGTGTAATTACAAGTAGCTCTATAGTAGTTACATAAACATTACATGGTAATTACATGTAGTTTATTAAAATTACTACAATGTAATAAAGTGTGACCAAAGTGTTTTCTAGAGCAAACCTCAGCCTCTTAGACGAACTGCTTGCATATGCATCGCTTGGCTGCATCTCATTTACCTCTGTTTCCAGTGTCGGTTTGCCTATGTTACAAACAACCATATACAATACTGTAAATACTAGAAACTGTGAACTCTGGTTGTTTTATTGTAGTCTGAAATATGCTTCTTTTTCTATGCCAATTCTTTGGTAACACAGCTTTGAACGGTCAAGGACCACAGAATGCTACTTTTTTTTTTTTTTTTTGTAATATAAAGTAATATAATACACCCAGAAATTTTCATAAAGATCCTAATATTGGGAAACGTCTCACTTCTAACAGTTAGCTGTTACTGAGATTAACTGATTTCTTTGCACTCTTTAGCATTTGTATAAAACAAAGTGATGGGTAGTTCCAAACTTTCAGCCAACGAAGTGCTTCTGGTGAACTTCGTACTTTGTACAGTACTGCCTCATGCAAGTATCTACTGGCAGTTTTACTATAGGTGTATATGTACAACTGTAAGCAAACTGTAAAATAAATCTTTGCTTAAACTGACCATTGTGAATAAACTAAACAGAGATTCTTTTTTTTTTCCTTCTAAACAAATGTACTGTTACATAGATTTAATAATCTGGGAATGAAATCTGTCAGTGTTGCATTTTAGATTCTGTATCAAATCTATGTGAATAGAAATAAAAAATTCTACAGGTTTTATTTGCCCCATTGCTTGTCTTGTTTTCATTAAAAAATATATTTGGCCACACTTAATGTATTCATGTCTTTGTATTATATAACAAAATATCAAATTAAGTGACATTTATTTTAAAGAAAGATAGCAAAACATTTTAAAGAACTTTGAAGGTTTTTAATTATAAAGCAAGATACTGTACTATCAGTATCAGTTTGCAGTATATGTGTGTGTGTGTGTGTGTGTGTGTGTATGTGTGTGTATGTATATATATATATATATATATATATATATATATACATACACTGAGCCAAAACATTATGACTATCTGCCTAATATGCTGTTGGTCCTCTGCATGCCATCAAAACAGCACTGATCCCCCGAGGCATGGACTCCTCAAGACCCCTGAATGTGTTCTATGGTATCTGGCACCAAGACATTAGCAGCAGATCCTTCAAGTCCTGTAAGTTGCAAGGTGGAGCTGTCGTGGATAGGACTTGTTGGTCCTGCTCATCCCGCAGATGCTCAATCGGATTGAGATCTGGTGAATCTGGAGGCCAGGGTAACACCTTGAACTCCTCATCATGTTCCTCAAATCATTCCCAGACAATGTGAGCAGTGTGGCAGGGCACATTATCCTGCTGAAAGAGACCACTGCCATCAGGGAATACCATAGCCATCAAGGGGTGTACCTGGTCTGAAACAATGTTTAGGTAGGTGCCACATGTCAAATTGACGTCTGCATGAATGGCCAGAACCAGGGTATCCCAGCAGAACACTGCCAAGAACATCACACTCCCTCCACCAGCTTGTCGTCTTCCCACAGTGTATCCTGGTGCCATCACTACCCCAGGTAAACTGCGCACATGTACACAGCCGTCCACGTGATGTAAAGGAAAACGGGACACATTGGACCAGGCAACTTTCTTCCACTGCTCCAAGGTCCAGTTCAAACACTCGTGTGCCCATTGTAGGCACTTTCGACAGTGGACAGGGGTCATCATGGGCACTCTGACCGGTCTGCGGCTACGCAGCCCCATATGCAGCAGGGTGCGATGCACTGTGAATTGTAACATTCCTCCCGTAACCATCATTCAAATTTTCTGTGACTTGTGCCACAGTAGACCAGATGGTTCGGACCAGACAGGATAGCCTTCGTTGCCCTCGCGCATCGATGAGCCTTGGGCACCCAACACCCTGTCGGTGGTTTGTCTGAGGGACCACTGTCGGTGGGTACTCACCACTGGTGACTGGGAGCACCCCACAAGCCTTGTTGTTTCAGAGATGCTCTGACCCAGTCATCTGGCCATAACAATTTGGCCCTTGTCAAAGACGCTCAGGTCTTTACTCTTGCCAATTTATCCTGCATTAAACACGTTGACTCCAAGAACTGATTGTTTGCTTGAATAATCGCATGAATAAGTAGGTGTACATGTGTACCTAATAAAGTGCGCTGTGAGTGTGTGTGTGTACGTGTGTGTGTGTGTATATATATATATATATATATATATGTATATATAAAATGTAGGTATGTATATATAATATTATATATATCAGTGAACAGAGAAATCATTGAATAATAGATTGTGCCACCACTTGTTCACCAAAGTGGGAAACAGTGGCCACAAAGAAAACCATGCTTGCGTTTTTATGCTGCAGTGTTTCAGAAAGAAATAATTATATCAGTGCTTCAGTTCAGACTGTAATTGAATTAGTTCCACTTCCTTCCTCCTCAGAGCTCAGCATTAAAAAACAAATTTGGTATCTGCTATTCACGTCTCAACTTATTTCCAATTTACAAAGGTCAAATTACAAATACTTGTCTGAAATAATTAGAAGTGTGTGAGATATACAAAACATACTGACAGTGTACAAACTGTCAACTTCTCCATGTGCCTCATTTACATAAAATATAACTAAAATCATATAAAACAGTAATATATGCAGTTATTACACAATATAAACCTTATATACCATATAATATAAAACAAAGCCTTCCCAAACATCCCTAAATTTTGCATTGTTTTTCTCTGTCTATATCTTTCTATTGAATTAATAAAAAAATTAGCAAGCTGCCTAACAAAAAGTATGCACACATGTATTCATGCAAACTTGTCAAGTTTACAATTACAATTTTAACACCTCCTTGTACCTCATTTACTTACAATAATATGATCAAAAATAGTAGAATACACTCACTGAGAACTTTATTAGGAACACTATTGTCCTAATAAAGTGCCCGACGTGGTCTTCTGCTGTTGTAGACCATCCACCTCAAGGTTTGACGTGTTGTGCATTCTGAGATGCTATTCTGCTCACTACAATTGTATAGAGTGGTTATCTGAGTTACCGTAGCCTTTCTGTCAGCTCAAACCAGTCTGGCCATTCTCCCTTGATCTCTCTCATCAACAAGCTGTTTCCATCCACAGAACTGCCGTTCACTGGATGTTTTTTGTTTTTGACACCATTCTGAGTAAACTCTAGAGACTGTTGTGCGTGAAAATCCCAGGAGATCAGCAGTTACAGAAATACTCTTTCAGCCCATCTGGCACCAACAATCAAGCCATGGTCTAAATCACTGAGGTCTCATTTCCTCCCATTCTGATGGTTGATGTGAACATTAACTAAAGCTCCTGACCTGTATCTGCATGATTTTATGCATGGCACTGCTGCCACACTATTGTCTGATTAGATAATTGCATGAATAAAGTAGGTGTACAGGTGTTCTTAATAAAGTGCTCAGTGAGTGTATGTATGCATTTATTACACATGGAATAAACCTTAAAAACCTTGTTTCCTACAAAGCCCTCCCAAACAGCATTTTCCATTGCATCGTTAAAAGCAAGACTCATCTAACAAAACGCCCATGCACACTGCACACATGTATTCATGCATTCACTTTTTCCACAACAGGTGGTAGATATGGACTAAAAGACTGAAAAAGCATAAAAGCAGCTGAAGGCAGAACGGGCTTGACAAAGCTTTCATTCAGTGCATTTCTTTTAACACCGCAGGAGGGTGTAATAAAGCAATACACAGTTATGGGAGTGTGTCTCATAGAGACAAGGTCATGATAACATGGTTTGAGGAATAAAGATGTAAAAGCCGCTGGGTTTGTGAGCCACAAACAATGTGCAGCGGGTCAGGGTGTTCATTCATCTTGATTAGACGTGCTAACCTAATTACAAGCGGAGGAAACCGTAATTAGCACAAGTCTCACCTCGTTAATCACAAAAGACTCCTTCAGTCTATTTTTATCTGATTAATGGCTATTTAAACATGGGGGGATATTTATATTTGGGGTAATTGTACATGACTTGCTCGATCTACTTTTATTTCATTGTAACCTCATTAGTTTTTCATTGTTTAATGAAAGCTCTTGTCAGGATTAATACGCGTGTCTTCACAATAAGACAGCTGTAATGTGCTGCAAGGCTGATCCAGTGTTTTGAAGGTATTAATAAAGAGATTTTGGGGTGGGGGGTGTTGCATAAAGTAGCATTGCACCCAATCCTTTTTTGTCTTATGTACCCCTTCTTCGACACCAAACCAGAAATGTCTTCCTTTTAACTATTATTACACTGGAAATCATCTAGCATTATCATTATTATTTTAACAAAAAAAAAAAAGAAAAAAAAAAAAGGATTAATATAAGTATTTTTATATTAAACTTTCCTTAAAAACGAATCTGTTTTATAGGTTTATCAAAGTAAAAGATAAATATTTCCAAGTTCTCCCTGGAAACTGCTTAAGTGATAGTACACCACAAAAAAAAAAAAACAAAAAAAAACAATTCTGTCATTATTTACCCTCATGTTGTTTCAACCTGTATGACTTTCTGTCTTCCATGGAACACAAATAGAGATTAGGCAGATTTTTCGGTCTCAGTCACCATTTACTTTCATTGTATGGAAAAAAAGTTGCAATGAAAGTGAATGGTGACTGAGGCTCCTTTTGTCTTTCACAGAAGAAAGAAAGTCATATGGGTTTGGAACAACATGATGGTGCATCAGAGATGACATCATTTTCTCTTTTAGGTGAACTATTCATTTAGTACCCCATGGGATACACCTATGCCTGGTTGGGAATCACTTTATGAGTAGCAGCATTCATATACACATCTTCCAATGGCTGTAATGGCAAATCAGAATATACGCATTGATGACAATCTTTTACACAAAACAATCTTTTACTTCAGAAAACAAAGCAGAATGATATTGAAGATAAGCTTTTTGCATTGATTTTGAATGTCTGATGGTCCTGAAGGTGTTAATATAATAGTGCCTCCACTATCCAGGTGCATGCTCCCTTATTGTGACATATTTTCTTCAAACTCCTTCAGTTAGTGCTATCCGTATTGGCTTCCCTGTAAATAAAAGTAATTAAGATCTAAATAAGCAATTGTACAATCAAAGTTTGCATCTGACAAACATCTGGCAACAGCAGGCCGCCCAGGTGTTTATCTACAGATGTGGAACAGATCCAGCTCATGATAACAACAAATAATCCATGCAATAGTTATTGTAATGGCCCAGCCAAAGCCTCAAATTGAGGAGCTAAAGATCGAGAATCAGATTAACGACACTCGCACAATATGAACAGCTGTTCATAACATGGAAAGCTAAAGATATTCCCTCAGATTAACAGCGATGACAATGCCTACAGCAGCTGCTAGAGCGGATCATAACAATAGACTAAGAAGATGGAGAAAAACATGTGCTATCATGACAAAGGGCTTGACAGCCTCAAATGCTTTACATCCTACAATCAAAGAGGATCAAACAGGATTTGTACAGAGCTGCTCGGCACTTAACTCTTATGAGAGAGCTCCAAAACTAATCTCAGCGCTGCTGCCGTTGCTTTTCACTGAGCAAATCCCGACTGTCAAAGTGTTGTTACAGGCCTGCAGTCTATGGAGAAAATGACTGAGTGATCACCATTGTCATAGGCTGATTTGGCCCTGCTTTGAGTCTATTAACAACACTGTCGACAATGGGAAGCAGTCTGTGTGGTCCACACAAAATGACTCTATGAGGTCTTTGTTGATAGAATTACTGTCCTGATTAATAGTTTAGTCAATACATAATGCCTTGCTCTCTTTCTTTCTATCCCGAAGCTATTACAATCTCAATAAGTAGACCACAGTCTACAGTCTTTCCATTTCTCAGACATGTGATATCAGACTTGTTTTAGAATGCAGTTAAAAAGCCTGTTTTTATTGAGCATGTTTACATGCACACAAATACACTGATTAATCCCAAATATCAGTTTATTTAAAAAATAAAAAGTGTTTACATGAGATTTTAAATAAGCACAGTATTCTCTACTTTTGACGTAAACCGTGAAGAGATATGCGCTCAACATATGCGCACATTGGATAAGCCGGTGAAACCACCGGTAAAGATGTTTACATGCCACACGAAACAAGATTTTTGCGTAATGGGCAAAAATCTACCTGTGTCGACTGGTTTATTCTTACACCTTTTATGACCTTAAACCGATAAAGGAATGACGTTTATTGCCGTTTACATGACCACACGCTTTGTCGGCTTATTAAGCATAATCGGTGTAAGAACATGCATGCAAACATGCTACATGCTATTGTTTGTGTAGTCACACAAAACACACAAACCTACTTGATTTAAATCTAAATGGGGACATACTATATGTACTTCCATTGTTATCATATAAAGCTAATTACTCTTCATTAACCCTAACCAACACCCTGACCCTACCCTTCAAACAATCAATTTTCCAATTGAGAATGTCTCTGATTGTCCCCAAAGGAAGGTTTTGTCAGATTTCGCTCATTTTGGGGCACACTTTTATCCTCAAACTATAGCTTAGTGTGCACATACATTTGTTCTTTCTATCATGGTTACGACTTTTCATTGACTTCTATTGTTTCTTTACAGAGCTAATGATATTTTCTGTGCCCTACCCCAAACCCCTGAACACACTAAATTTTTATATTTTTACTTTAATAATTTCATATTAAAGACGTTTGGTCCCCACAATGTAGATAAAACCTGACCCACACACTATAATCTAAGGCAAACAATTATATTCAGGGTTGCACTTCCTGCACACCAAAAATCATATGTTTGACTTTCAGTTCCCAATGTTACTAATGATATTACTTTTGGGGTCAGAGGTCACCAGAGACAGGGTTCGGGGAGTGTCAGTAATAGTGTACAGAGGTTAATTGATTATGATCAAACATGCTTTGCACATCAGCATCTTACTAAAACTTGATTTTAAAAAGCATTTGATTGTGCTTTTGCTGTTCATGTATTTTTACCTCAAGAGGGGCCTTAAGTCATTTATATTTGTCTGTAAAGGGCAAGTTGTTTGTGGATGAATACATCTTTCTGTTATATCAGCATACTGTTTACATACATTTGGAAATGTATAAAACTAGATGATAAAATATGTGACAACAAATAAAAGGTAGACTACATAATAATCTGTCTAATAATGTAAGGAATCTGCAGAAAGACATTACACGTCCACATCACCTCCCAAAATGTGTCTCTGCACCACAGAAAAATGACAACAGATGGCAGCAGTGTGCTACCCATGGCTTCTGGGTTGACGTAGTGATGATTAAGATGATTTTTGGTATCTGACTTAACAGCTGCAGTAACTTCAAGACCTGCAATTCACCCTATCTTGTTAGTTATGCTAAACTGCGCAGCTGGATGGCAGTAAAATTGAGGTGAGTTTCTTCTCTATAATGACTGAAAAAAGAAACATGTATGTATTTTTGTATTTTAAAGCAAAAACTATAGAGAGATGACCGGATATGTTAAGCAGTTTTAACAATAACTCACTGTATGACATGCTAAACTCCATTTAAAACTATTTTAAAGAGCATTTTTTAAATTGTCAAAATGTACAATTATTATACAGGCAGTTTATATCACATTTGTTCTTTTAAAAGTCACACTTCAGGACTATTCAGTTTAACTGCAAAAAAGCAAAAAGACTATTAGAAATGTGAGAAATAAAGAAATGGTGAGCAGTTACATCATCTAATATATAGATATACTTTCCATTATGTTCATATAGCTACATTTTAATTCAATCTTTTGCAATTATAATGATTCTTTAAAGATTTTTCTAAATAAAAAAATAAAAAAATAAATGCCAAATCAAACTCATTTGATAATTTTTGCAATAAAAATAAATAAAGTAACATTTCTGTGAAGTTACAGATTAGAAATGTAAATGTTTGTTTCTTTATCGATATTTTATCTGTAAATCAGAATATGCTTTCCCTATTTCTCTTATGAAAAATATTCTGTAATATGATATTTAGTTCATATAAATATGGCAATATGTAGAAAATATATACCTTTTCCTCACTCCATATATTTTACAATGTTAAATAAAGAATTCTGTCATTTTTCTGGCAGAGAAGGACTGTTGTATTATGACAGCAGTGTGTTTAGTCTCAGTGGCTGAGGTTTTCTGAGGTGTTACAGTACTGCTTGTGTGCTTTGCGAGTCAGTGGGACAATAGCTCATCTGTACCCCACACAAGAGGGTGGAGATGCCATCGCCAGAAAGACTAAATCTTCCCACCTGATTGGCTGAATTGGGATTTTGAATAGTTTACTTTGGACCAGCTCTGTTTGTAGGATTTTGTTCTCAATTAAATGAGGAATGCAGAGATTTTTGGGAGGGCTGCATATATAGATGCCCTTTCTATTTATTCATAGGCAAATATAAAGGTCTTTTCAGAGGGGTTTGTGGAGTGAGAGAGAGTGATATCACATAATCCAAAGTTAGTATTTCTAAAACAGCATTTTTATAGAGGTGATTTCAATCTATGGATGTCAAAAGTGTGCTTGCTGGCTGCTAAGGATATTCTGCTGTGCAAACACTTCACAGCCAATTCATCACACTTTTAATCTTAAAACATTCAATTTTGTTTCCTTTCTTCAAACTTTTCTTCTCTTTTGTCTCCGAACAGTCTAGAATGGTTCAAAAATTCAGAGAAGCCAATTCCAGTGGCATTTAAAGGTATACTGTAGTTCACCTAAAAATGAAAATTATATCATTGTTTACTCAGCCTCATGTTATTCCAAACCTGCATGACTTTCTTTCTTCCGTGTAACTCAAAAAGAGGTGTTATGTTAGTCTCAGTCACCTTTCTACTTCATTGTATGGAATGAAAGATGCAATGAAAGTGAAAGGTGACTGAGGCTTACAGTCTGCCTAACATCTCCTTTTGAGATCCATACAGGTTTGGAACAACATGAGTGTGAGTGAATGATGACAGAATTTATCCCTTCAATTTACCCCTACAATTATGCCTTTAAATAGAGTTTCACGTGATAACGGTGGTGAAGAAGTACAGGTAATGTAGGGGATATATAAGCTCTACACTACAACAAACAATCTTTAATAACTTTGAAATGTGTCTCTCTAGCCTTCAGATGCAAGAAAAGATGCAGAGGCTGACCAATCTCAGATGGCACAAAGACAAGCTTTATTCTATGCATTAAAATCACACTGATCTAAAATAATTAATATGTCCTTGAGAAAAACAAAGGGCCCTCACAAAATGAAAAACAGAGCTATAGAGATGGGAAAGATGGCTGATAATTGTTTTCAAGTCCTAGGCTATCTGTAGATGAGTTTGTTGTGCTGAAAACATTGTGTTTCCTGTCTTTTATACAGCTTGCTTTTTTCTTTCTTTTCCTTGCCTTTGTGTCTTGTCATCTTAGCTCTCATATTTACTGTCTCTCTGCCTTTCATGAAGCTCCCGCTGCAAATTCTTTTGTGTACCAGGCTTTTAACATCTTTGCCCACCCTTTGAATCTGTGCAACACAAGACATTTTACCGTCAGCTTTTATTGGTAATTAGGCGATGTCCTCTCTCACCCCCGTGACCCCTGTGAGATGCATCAGGATCAGAGAACACAAGCACAGAATAGCCTCAGTACTCTGTGTTCGGTTCTTATTTATTTATTTTTATGTCTGAGTGCACATATTCCAAAATGAAAAACAAAACTTTTATTTCAAGTGCAATAACATTTGACCAAAGGGAGAGTTCCAATATCAAATCCTTTTTCACTGAGAGTCTTTGCTGCTGTAAAAGCTTATAACTGTACATTTCAATATTAACAACTTTTTTGTAGATTTGTTGAGTAATTAGTTGACAATTACATGAATTAGACCATAAAACCGATCTGAAATCAGTGTTATTATAATTTTGGATTTTTAATTTCGTTTTTATTTCTATTTTATATTCAATTTGTCATTACAATTTTTTCATAGTTTTCGTTAGTTTTCACAGTTTGTTAGTTTTAGTTTATTTTTCATTTTCTCAGTGAACTGTTGTTTCAGTTTAGTTTTTATTTTAATTTTAGTTTTAGTATTTTTTATGGCTGCCAAAGCTGAGCGTTTACTGGTGTAATTTAAAAAGTCTAACATCATTACATTTCTCAGGGCAGTCTTGTGTTACTCTATCTAGTGGTATTTTCATGTTTAATGTGGATTGTAAATGTTGCAAATTTTATAATATAGGATGAATATTGGTAAAGTGACAAAGGACATTTAAACTTGATCCACAGTGTATCCACAGAGTTGGGAGGGTTACTTTTGAAATGTATTCCACTACAGATTACAGAATACATGCTGTAAAATGTAATTTGTAACGTATTCAATTAGATTACTCAAGGTCAGTAACGTATTCTAAATACTTTGGATTACTTCTTCAGCACTGGTAGATATTTTCACTTGTTTTGACTATAAAAACTCTGCCAGTACAGTAAGACAAAACATACATGTTAAAAATACATTCTCTGAAAAACCTAAATATCTTAAGCAATGTTGTTTCTAAAACAAGATAAATCAAACTGATCTTGTTTTAAGGATTTTTAGATATTTTTACAGGAAAACAATACAAAAATTATTATCAAGAATACGATTTTTGCCCTGATATCAAAGGTCTTACTAGAAAAAAAGAAATTATGAACTAATGTGAATTTTCTTGATAAATATGATCGTGTCTGGTAACATGCATGTAAAATATCTAGAAATAGCATTTTAGCTTAGCGTAAAGCTGACAATTTACACAAGGTTTATTTCTATTTCTTCTGCTCCAAACTTACTTCAAACTTACTCCTCTGTCTGCTCGTATGAACGTAAAATATCATAAGAAAGTGTTTCACCGCTGCTCAAATGCACTTTGGATCGCATCATTTATATGTATAAATGTTTTCCATCTGAAAGTTTTAAATATTAAATGAAACAAATGACAATAAAATGCAAAGTAATCTCATCAGTAATCAAAATACTTTTTGAATGTAACTGTATTCTAAATACCAATGATTTAAATTGTAACTGTAGTGGAATACAGTTACTTATATTTTGTATTTTAAATACGTAATCCTGTTACATGTATTCCGTTACTCCCCAACCCTGTGTATCCATATGTATTTCCTTACATGATTATAAATCATTACTAAACTAATCTTTGGGGAGTAAACAATTAAAGGGATAGCTCACCCAAAAATGAAAGTTCTCATCATTTACTCACCCTCATGATATTCCAGATGTGAATGACTTTCTTACTTCTGCTGAACCCAAAGTAATGCTTACAACTCCAGTGGTTAAATCCATGTCTATGATAGGTGTTGGTGAGAAACAGATCAGTATTTAAGTCCTTTTTTACTGTAAATCTTGACTTCAGCAGTCTCCTTGGCAATCATGATTTCAAGCTCGATTATATTTCCCAGCGTCATCTAGCGCTCTGTGAACTGTATTAGTAAGTGTAATCGAGCTTGAAATCACAATCGTTCATGTAGACTGCAATTGCAAGATGTACAGTGAAAAAGGAGTTACATTTTGGTCTGTTATCACCTAAAACAGATTAGATCTCTTCAAAAGACATGGATAAAACAACTTTTGGATGACTTTTATGCTGCCTTTACATGCTTTCTGGACCCCGTTGACTTGCATTATAAGGGCCTACAGAGCTGAGATATTCTTCTAAAAACCTTCATTTGTGTTCAGCAGATGAATGAAAGTCACACACATCTGGAATGGCTTGAGGGTGAGTAAATGATGAGAGAATTTTTAATGTTTGGGTGAACTATCCCTTTATCCTTTTGAGGTTTTAAATTGATGATTTTACTTTGGAATGTGTGGCAGAGCTCATTTCATGACCACTAGTGGTAAAAGCAATGGTAAAGAAAATGACAGAAATTTGATGTAAATCTTGTTGAGGTTATAAAAACTAAATACACTTAATGTTGTGAAAGTGTATTAGAAAATATAAAAAATGTATTCCAAATAGTCTAAATAGAAAATAATTTTTCCTGTCACTTTACCAGTACTGCATAAAACAATCTGGGATTTGATCAAAAGAGGGTCTTCAAAAGTTCTACTTCCCAGTATTAAATATTTCTTAATTTTTGCTTTTGGCTAAGGTAGAAGATATCCTAAGCTTTTTTCAAAGTTATAATGTTAGGTTATGTGGCGATTGGATAATAATTCAAAGTGTCAAGAAATGTACAATTTCCAAAAGAATCCCACTTTGCCCATATTCACCCTATTATATCAAAAAACTAAAACTAAAATGTATTCAAGAAAATTTTTATTTTATTTTAATTAGTTTTGGAATTATGAAAAAGTATTTTAGTTTAGTTTCAGTTTTTTCCAATAATTTTAGTTATTATTTTTTTTTAGTAAACAAAAATGATTTTAGTTAGTTTTCGTTTGTGTTAACTGTAACAATGTCTGAAATTGACATGCACTGTAAACCTTTATTGTCAGGTAACCTAAAAATATACTTGGTATGGTAAGATCTTAACCCTTTAATCTCTGAAGGTGTTTTTAAAGACTTCCTGTTCCTGGCATGCCTAAAAAAAAAAAGGCTTATAACTCTACAAAAAAATGTTTGCTATCATTTTAAAGAAAACATTTAAAATGTTTAATGATATTGATTATGATAAATGAGACTCTTAGCCTAAGAAACTGCTGAAAAATCACAAAAACAAACGTGCCAAAATCGTAACTTTTTTTCCCGTATTTTTCTGATTTTACATTATATCTCTCAGAGTATAAATAAGGTAGCTCAGAAAAACTGCTTTTGTTTTGTTCCCAATCATGCCACCTGCAACTGAGTAAAATGTTGTGTTGATACAACAAAGCAATCAAAAGTTATAGTATTACAATATAATTTATCCTAGTGTCCAAAAACATCTCCATGTGTCCCAAAGCCTCTCCAAACAAATAAAGCATAATAATTGTACATAAGAACTAATGACACATGCTAACACAACAATGATAAAAGGTATGCTCTCTTTCCAAAGCATGCAGGCATGAGTAACGAGATCAAATTCAGTTCCATTCTGTGTCATTTGTGTCATCATTAAGTCTGTGTCATGTACTTGGCGTCAACTCCTAGTGGCAATATGTAATTAGAGTGAACAATCCTCTCTGCCCATATTTGGATGACTTCCACCTCTAATTGCAGCAATCTGAATCCTAATACGATTGGTTTAGCGTTCCATGATGCTGGACAACATACTACATCATTTCCGAAGAAGTCATCTGATCCAGAAAAGCTAACGTGTTTTTAGCCAGATAACACATTATGTGCTGTGTGCACATTGTGCTTAATGTGAATTATCTAATGATTTATGCATCCGATTATGTTGTGCATGGGCTTATTTTAATGGGAATCCCCTCCTCTAAGTAATGGTATGTGATATTTTATGTTATGTTTATTTGTTGTGAAGTTATAAGTGAAAATGAGACTTATAAGAAACACCTGTTTGCATGTAACGTATGTCAATGATATTTTTACTGATTACAATAAAATGTACAGTGCAAAATTTAAATAAATTATCAAAATGGAACACTTCTGATTTGTCTGCAAATTTCAAAGCACTTGTTCAGTTTTGGTCATAATGCCTACATGCATTGTGAATTAAAGCTCCTAAGCTTTAAATCGATACCTAATTTGAGTTGGTCAAGACTGTAGTTTTAATATATATTTTGATTACTATTTCTTTCCACAGGTGGGCCAATCCAAACTTAAAGGGTTAAATAACTATGAAAAATATAAGTTAATATGACTAAATTCACTTGGCTACACTGGGTTACACCAACAAAAGAATGTTAGGGACTGACAGCCTCAGTCACCATTTACTTTCATTTTATGGGTTGGGTATTGAAATGTTTGGGTGACCCCATTCAGTAAAAATGAAAAACAATGTTCCATTAGATCAATACTGCCAAGCCTTTAAGAAATATAAAACAGCTAGCATGTCCATAGAGCTGTAAATATGTGCTCAATTATGTACTTTTAAGCAGTTATAAGATGGCCCACCTGTCATTCATGAAAGCGTGCAACAATATTCACAAAAAATTAATTTCAAAAGCACAGGTGGCAGCTTGAAAATCTTCCTAAACAGACTGAAACACTTTTAATATTTAGATGTTTAACTAAGGCATTGGTTGTTTTTAGGTCATCATTTCAATTTAATTTTAGGCATCACCCCGTGTTTTCGAACAGGGAGCCTGGGACATGTTGCAAATCATTTACAAAATGTTTCAGCAATCTAAAGTACACCATTAGTCTTGGTAAGGTCATGCAAGCTCCCAAGTGACCAGTCCTTTGGGTCCCCACCCCCATGATATCTTCATATTTTCCATGAAATGGACTCAAGGGAACAGGATTCCCAGACACATCTCCAAACTTCACTCATTCTGACAGATAAATGCTGGTTATACATAGCCCTATTTGCATTGCGAGTTTCATTAAATCCATGAGTGTCATTACAGTTCATATTCTTAATTATATCACAAATTTCCCTCAGGAAACTTTGTGGAGGCCACTCCTCCCCACGATCTGTCCATATGGTGTTTAATTAAAAGTTTTCTTAAAGTGTAAATTGCATTCAATTCAATTAAAACTGTAATGTCAAAGCTAAATAATGGGCTCAGCCACTGTGGAGGAAATAGGAATATCATTTTGCAATATTTGCACTGAAAAAGTGCAGATCTTGGTTTTTTCTTCTCTTTCTTAAAAAAAGAAAGAAAAGAGAGAGAAAAAAAAAAATCCCAGAACAAAATATGCAAGAGGCAAATATCACTAAAAACCTCCTACATGTTATCAGGCCTCAGGCACTGCACATTAACATTGCTGCAGCTATTTCTAGATTCCACTCTTGGATTTCATACCATGACAAATGAAGCGTTGGAGTTTGGAATTTCTATTTATCTGCAGTGAACAGAGGCACCTCTTTGGGGGAGAAGAATGGAGGGTTTAAGAGCGAGAGACAAAAAAAAAAAAAAAAAAAAAAAAATTTTGCAGGATAAATAAAAAAATTAAAAAATAGATGCCATTGTGCGTTGGAAGGTAAACTGGCGTGATTGCGTCTGGTGAGAGGGCGGCAGTGTGCCGATGTCAAAAACATTTCTATCGGGCCTGCCATGCTAGACTGTTCTCTATGCAGCATGAGTTTAATAATGTGAGGGCAGATACAGTCCTGAGGGCAGAGTGGGTGACCACAGAACATCTTTAAACGGCGGGGTTTTTAAGAACACATCGCTTCTAACAACCATCTGCTGGGACTGAGGTGTCTTTTTTATTTGTAAAGCCAAAAAACCTTTTAAATCGTCATGGAAAGTCAAAGAGAAGTTGAATTCTTACTCTCTTTCTCCCTCCCCCTCGCTTTCTCACATTTTTTAACAGTGAAGGCCCCTGAAGCATAAACAAAGCCCAGTGTATTTCCTCTGTGAGTGGAGTGCATAGTGCTGTTCACTCATGCAGTCGGACTGTTCGGGACCACGGTCACAGTGTTTACACCTCCTGCCCACACGACACACACAGGTCAGGGCCCCAGACAGATCTTTCCACACACAGGTCTGGACAAAACACTGAGCTATGGCCCCATCACTTCCAGATCAATGCATTCAAGAGGAAATAAAATCAACTGAGCCTGTGTCATGTGACCTGCAGTTATTAATTGTAAGCAGTCTGGATTAATGTCAACATGCTGATCCAGGCAAATTACCTCAAAACTTCACAAAACTATTTCAATATACAGTGGTGGCCAAAAGTGACAACTAGGATGGTTCTATTTCTTTATTAATAAAACTTTTTTTCCCTATTACAAATTATATCGAGTGAAAATTTTAATTGAAAAATTAACATGGATTTATTAGAATGTCTTAGTATTTGGTATGTGCCCTTTTTGCTTAAATGACAGCATGCACTTGCGCTGTTTGTGCAAAACCTAATGATCCATGTTACACCATGATGATTTGAGAATGTTCTAAAAAACATCTTGTGTGCTTCAGTGGAAAAATCCACTATTAGCAATACCATGATATTACCATCTGATACCACCACTGTACAATGGTATGGCGACAATACTTTGTTGTTAGGGTTATGGAGTGATGTTATCATGATGATTTGACTAGGTAAATGCAGAGGGACATACTGTATGAAGGAATACTGAAGACAAAACTAAATTACCCTGCCTGTGGCTACAGAATGGGCCATGTGGTGAACAAAAGCTATCTCTTCCAGAGGAACAAGAAGGGACAAGATATGATATTTGAGCTGTCAAATGATATTTGAGGCTTCATAAGTGCTTATCTGTTTTAGGTCTTGTAACATGTACATACAGTAAAAGTGCAAGAGAGTTATAGTTCAGAGTGTGTGCATTTGTGAGAGTAAACTTGTATTTATCTGGTCCTGTTTTGTGACAGCATCCCATCCCTGCTGCATCCTGTCTAAACAAATATGCAGTATGGCAAATACTCCCCTCTGACTTCATGCTGCAATTTCAAAAAAGGAAAAAGTGACTCTTTGAATCTTAAAAAGCAATGTTTTACTCTCTCTCTCTCTCTCTCTCTCTCTCTCTCTCTCTCTCTCTCTATATATATATATATATATATAAACTCAGCAAAAAAAAGAAACGTCTTCTCATTTTCAACAGCTTTTATTTTCAGCAAAGTTAACATGTGTAAATATTTGTATGAACATAAAAAGATTCAACAACTAAGACATAAACTGAACAAGTTTCACAGACATGTGACTAACAGAAATGGAATAATGTGTCCCTTAACAAAGGGGGGGTCAAAATCAAAAGTAATAGTCAGTATCTGGTGTGGCCACCAGCTGCATTAAGTACTGCAGTACATCTCCTCCTCATGGACTGCACCAGATTTGCCAGTTTTTGCTGCGAGATGTTACCTCACTCTTCCACCAAGGCACTTGCAAGTTCCCGGACATATCTGTGGGGAATGGCCCTAGCCCTCACCCTCCAATCAAACAGGTCCCAGACGTGCTCAATGGGATTGAGATCTGGGCTCTTCGCTGGCCATGGCAGAACACTGACATTCCTGTCTTGCAGGAAATCATGCACAGAACGAAAACGAGCAGTATGGCTAGTGGCACTGTCATGTCAGGACGAGCCTGCAGGAAGGGTATCACATGAGGGAGGAGGATGTCTTCCCTGTAATGCACAGCGTTGAGATTGCCTGCAATGACAACAAGCTCAGTCCGATTATGCTGTGACACACTGCCCCAGACCATGACGGACCCTCCACCTCCAAATCGATCCCGCTCAAGAGTACAGGCCTCGGTGTAACACTCATTCCTTCGACAATAAACTCAAGTCCAACCATCACCCCTGGTGAGACAAAACCACGACTCATCAGTGAAGAGCACTTTTTGCCAGTCCTGTCTGGTCCAGCGAAGTTGGGTTTGTGCCCATAGGCGACCTTGTTGCCAGTGATGTCTAGTAAGGACCTGCCTTACAACAGGTCTACAAGCCCTCAGTCCAGCCTCTCTCAGCCTATTGCGGACAGTCTGAGCACTGATGGAGGGATTGTGCATTCCTATTGTAACTCGAGCAGTTGTTGTTGCCATCCTGTACCTGTCCCGCAGGTGTGATATTCAAATGTACCGATCCTGTGCAGGTGTTGTTACACCTGGTCTGCCACTGCAAGGACAATCAGCCATCCTTCCTGTCTCCCTGTAGCGCTGTCTTAGGCATCTCACTGTACGAACATTGCAATTTATTGCCCTGGCCACATCTGCAGTCCTCATGCCTCCATGCAGCATGCCTAAGGCACGTTCACACAGATGAGCAGGGACCCTGGGCATCTTTCTTTTGGTGTTTTTCAGAGTCAGTAGAAAGGTCTCTTTAGTGTCCTCAGTTTTTATAACTGTGACCTTAATTGCCTACCATCTGTAAGCTGTTAGTGTCTTAATGACCATTCCACAAGGGCATGTTCATTAATTGTTTATGGTTCATTGAACAAGCATGGAACACATTGTTTAAACCCTTTACAATAAAGAACTGTAAAGTTATTTGGATTTTTACAGAATAGCATTCTGAAATGCTATACTTCTCACCACAATTGTACAGAGCTGTTATCTGAGTTACCGTAGACTTTGTGAGTTTGAAACATTCTGGCCATTCTCTGTTGACCTCTCTCATCAACATGGCATTTCCATCCACAGAACTGCCACTCACTGGATGTTTTTTGTTTTTGACACCATTCTGAGTAAATTCTAGAGACTGTTATGCATGAAAATCCCAGGAGATCAGCAGTTACAGAAATACTCATACCAGCCCATCAGGCACCAACAATCATGCCACGGTCCAAATCACTGAGATCAAATTTTTTCCCCATTCTGATGGTTGATGTGAACATTAACTGAAGCTCCTGAACTGTATCCGCATGATTTTATGCACTGCACTGCTGCCACACGATTGGCTGATTAGATAATCGCATGGATGATTGTTGGTGCCAGATGAGCGGGTATTTCTGTAACTGCTGATCTCCTGGGATTTTCACGCACAATAATCTCTTGAGTTTACTCAGAATGGTGCCAAAAACAAAAAACATCCAGTGAGTGGCAGTTCTGCGGACAGAAATGCCTTGACAACGGAGAATGGCCAAACTGGTTCAAGCTGACAGAAAGGCTATGGTAACTCAGACAACCATTCTGTACAATTGTAGTGATCTCAGATTGCACAACATGTCAAATGTTGAGACGGACTACAACAGTAGAAGACCATGTCGGGTTCCACTTTTATCAGCCAAGAACAGAAAGCTGAGGCTGCACTGGGCCTACTATCTGTGTACTACAGCAGAAATCGAGATTCATCAGACCAGGCGATGTTTTTCCAGTCATTAACTGCCTAGTTTTGGTGAGCCTGTGCCCACTGCAGCCTCAGATTTCTGTTCTTAGCTGACAGAATTGGAACCTGACGTGGTCTTCTACTGTTAAAGAAAAGGACAGATGAGTCAAAATAATTTTTTTGGTAATCAATATCATGTCACAAATGCTGTCGATTGAGCTTAACTGAACCCGGAATATTCCTTAAGGTTCTTTTCTCCATTTCTCCCTGTTTGTTCGTATCAAGGCCACGGCGCTAAGCTAAACAAGGCATCAAAGGCTCTGAGGTCTCTTCATGTCACCAAACTTCTCAACTCCATGTACTTAGCAAAAGAGAACACTGCGATCGCAGACACTCTGTGAGGGGGGCGGTGGTGTGCGCAGATGTCCGTGAGCGCGGTCCACCCTTGAACTGCTCAGAAACTCAGAGGGACATATTCTTCACTTTTAATTGAGTGTCAAGAGTGGTCTGCAGATTAACTCGCCTCCCATCACACAGATAAAGCAATGCTTCATTATTTGTTATTGGTATTTACAGAGTGTCATTGCTCCCCACTAGCTGAACGGATTAGAGCAGAGAGTGAACGGCTTAGCAGGACGCTGAGAAGAACTCTTCCCATAAGCTCCCCATCCACCCCTCACAGAAACAATCATGGAGATTCACTATCCCTGATGACACCCCTTTTAACAGAGCTGCTTAGCAAAATAAAGTTTTAGAAAGTATGTATCTCAGAGTGTGGGTCAGATCTTTTTGTTCCTTCCATTTTTTATTGCATCTCAACATCTTTCTCTAATTGTTATCAATTTCTCTGCAACAGTTTAAGGATGTTAATAAATATTCAAAGGCAGAGGTAACATTTTAAGAATCTGTCATTGAGTGTGTTTACATGCACACCAATATGCTGATAACTACCAAAAATCATCTTATCTTTTATTTATTTTTTATCCCCATTTCTCCCAATTTGGAATGCCCAATTCCCACTTCTTAGTAGGTCCTCGTGGTGGCGTAGTTATTCACTTCAATCCGGGTGGTGATGGACAAGTCTCAGTTGCCTCTGCTTCTGAGACTGTTAATCTGCGCATCTTATCACGTGGCTCATCGTGCATGACACCACGGAGACTCTACATGTGGAGGCTCATGCTACTCTCCGTGATCCATGCACAGCTTACCACGCACCCCACTGAGAGCGAGAACCACTAATTGTGACCACGAGGAGGTTACCCCATGTGACTTTACCCTCCCTAGCAACCAGACCAATTTGGTTGCTTAGGAGACCTGGCTGGAGTCACTCAGCATACCCTGGATTTGAACTCGTGACTCCAGGGGTGGTAGTCAGCGTCAATACTCGCTGAGCTACCCAGACCCCCAAAAATCATATTATTTAAAAAATCTGACATTGCAAGAAAAGCATGTTTACATGAGATTTGAAATTATCGGGTAAAGGCACCAATATACTTCTAGTGTAATCGAAGAGAGGATGGGTGTGACATTATTTAGAATAAAATCTGGCCAAAAAGAAGATGTTTCTGAGTTTGTTGAGGCAGTCCAAAACAGCTTGTCAGTGCAAACTTTTAGGAAAACTTAGTGCTGGCTGTTAAACACCTTTTACTGCCACTGGTTCATGTCATCGCTGGGTGTGACCCGGTGCTATACTTACTTTAAAAGCCAAGATTTTTTCTGCTTGATTTCTTCACTTAGTTGAGATCAGTCTACATGAACACACTGGTGTGCAGAGCAGAGTTGCCAAACTTGTGCAAACTTTTATATTAAGTCTATATATAATAACAGAGGTTATCCACTGTATATTAAGGCAACATGCTAGTGTTAGCATTAGCACCATGAATGCAGAATGGAATATGATTGGCAGGCCTAGATGAACAAGCTTCTAACTTATGTTTAGAACTTGAGTAGTTCAAACTGCTTCTTTTCAGAATTGGAATCAGAATCAGAATAAGATTGAGCTTTATTGCCATGTATGCTTACACATACAAGGAATTTGTCTTGGTGACAGAAGCTTCCAGTGCACAAACATAAAAAAAAAAATAAATAAATAAAATAAAAAAAAATTAATAAAGAAAATACAAACAAAATATAGAATTTAAAAAAGTTAATAGAAAATATAAGTATATATATATATATATATATATATATATATATATATATATATATATATATATACAAATGCACAATAAGACAAAATAATAATAATAATAATAATAATAATAATAATAATATATATATATATATATATATATATATATATATATATATATATATATATATATATATATATATACAGTCATGTGAAAATATAAATACACCCCATGGAAATTGTTGGCTTTTTTGACATACTTGGACAAGCAAACATTTGATGCTCTTTGAAACAGTGGCTATTAATAAAGTTGATATACTTGAACAAAACCACAAGGAAAATTAGCTTTTTCAGTAATTTATTCAACAAAAATAAAAATAGATGTGAAATCTTCTGTGGAAAAAGTAAGTACACCCTTTGCCACAGAAGCTAGTATTGCCCCCTTTAGCAGAAATAGCTTCTTGTAGGCATTTGCATAATTGTCCACCAGTCTCTGACATCAGCTTGCTGAAAATTTTGACCCCTCTTCCTTGCAAAATTCTTTCAGTTGCAAGATGTTTGAGGGTTTTCTTGTATGTACTGCCCTTTTCAAATCACCCAACAACATTTCAATGGGATTCAAATCTGGGCTTTAACAAGGTCATTCCATAACCATCCATTTCTTCTTTTTGAGCCATTCCTTGGTGGATTTGCTAGTGTGTTTAAGATCATCATCGTGTTGAAAGTTCCACTTCCAGTTCAACTTCAACTTTCGGACAGAGGGCCTCACATTATCTTCAAGCACTCTTTGATTTGATGCAGAATTCTTAGTTGAATCAATGACTGCAAGCTGCCCATTCCCTGAGGCAGCGAAGCAACCCCAAACCATAACATTTCCACCACCGTACTTCACAGTTTGTATGAGGTTCTTCTCCTGAAAAGCTGTCTTTGGTCTGCGCCAAACATGTGTACTGTTACTGTGGCCATACTCTATCTTTGATTCATCTGTCCAGAGTACATTATTCCAAAAAGGACTGGTCTTTGCCTATATGTTCATTGGCAAACTGTAGTCTTGCTTTAATGTTCTTTTTAGAGAGCAAAGGCTTTTTCCTGGCACGCCTCACATTCCAGTCAAATTTTTGCAATCTCTTTCTGATTGTAGACACATGCACTTTGACACCAACAGTTGCAAGAGTTACCTGCAGATCCTGTGATGAAATTTTGGGGTTCTTGGAGAATTATTTTTTTATCAAACAGTCTGCTCTTGGGCTGAATTTGCTGGGACGGCCAGTCCTGGACAAATTGGCAGTCATTTGAAATCTATGCCACTTGTAGATGATTTTTCTTACAGTGGAATGATTTATTTCAAATAATTTGTAGATTTTTTTTAAATCCCTTGCCAGACTCATAGGCATCCACAACCTTTTTTCTGAAGGCCTCACAGAACTCTTTAGATCTTGGCATGATGACACCACACACCTCAATAGCAAAGAAAACACCAGACACTAGATGTGAGAGGTTTAATTAAGATAGGTTCCACCTGCACTCCCTAAGGAGGTTCTAATCATTGGCACCCAATCTTGAATACCTGATTCTAATTTTATGGATTTGAAGGTGTGATAAATGAAGGGGTGTACTTACTTTTTCCATGTGACTGCTCTGTTTGTTTTTTTTATTTAAATTATGAAAATGAATACAAAATGTCAATTTTATGTGTCATTTGTTTGAGTACATCAACTTTATTAATAGGCACTGTTTCAAAGAGGATCAAATGTTTGCTTTTGTTTATTTTTTCACATGACTGTATATGTACAAATACAAATCTGTTATATACAGATGCAAGGGAATGTATGGCAGAAGAGGTAGGGTATGTTGGATAAATATAAATAGACTAAGCTGTGTATTGCACATAATTATTGCTCAATGGGGCAGTTTTGACTGTTCATGAGATGGATAGCCTGAGGGGAAAAAAAACTGTTCCTGTGCCTGACGGTTCTGGAGCTCAGTACTCTGTAGCGCCGTCCAGAAGGCAACTCTTCAAAAAGGTATTGGGATGGGTGAGTGGGGTCCAGAATGATTTTTCCAGCCTTTTTCCTCACTCTGGAAGTGTACCATTCTTGAAGGGAGGGCAGGGGGCAACCAATAATCTGCTCAGCAGTCCAAACTGTACTTTGTAGTCTTCTGATGTCCGATTTTGTAGCTGAACCAAACCAGACAGTTATTGAAGTGCAGAGGACAGACTCAATGACTGCTGAGTAGAACTGTGTCAGCAGCACCTGTGGCACGTTGAACTTCCTCAGCTGGTGAAGGAAGTACAACCTCTGCTGGGCCTTTTTCACAATGGAGTCAATATGGGTCTCCCACCTCAGGTCCTGTCATATGGTAGTGCCCAGGAACCTGAATGAGTGCTCTCACTGTGCTGTTTAGAATGGTGAGTGGGGTCAATGTTGGGGTGTTCCTCCTAAAGTCCACTATCATCTCCACTGTTTTGAGTGTGTTCAGCTCCAGGTTGTTTTGACTGCACCAGTGAGCCAGCCATTCAACCTCCCTTCTGTATATAGACTCATCCACATCTTGGATGAGGCCGATGACAGTAGTGTCATTTGCAAACTTCAGGAGTTTGACAGAGGTGTCCTTGGCGGAGCAGTCATTGGTATACAGGGAGAAGAGTGGTGGGGAGAGCACACATCCCTGGGGGGAACCAGTGCTGACTGTACATGTGCTGGAAGTGAATTCCCCCTGTCTCAATAGCTGCTGCCTGTCAGTCAGAAAGCTGGTGATCCACTGACAGATAGATGTGGGTACAGAGAGTTGGTGTAATTTAGTCCAGAGAATAGCTGGGATCATGGTGTTGAAAGTTGAACTGAAGTCCACAAAAAGGATCCTTGCATATGTCCCTGGTCTGTCCAGATGTTGCAGATTGCCCAGTGGGCACAGGCTCAACAATCATATGTTGACTGCATCATCCACAGACCTGTTTGCTCGATAAGCAAATTGAAGGGGATCTAGAAAGGGTCCAGTGATGTCCTTCAGGTGGGCCAACACCAATCTCTCAAATGAATTCATGACCACAGACGTCAGAGCGATGGGTCTGTATTCATTAAGTCTTAAGAACTTCACATTGCTCCAGTGATCTATTGAAGATCTGTGTGAAGATGGGGGCCAGCTGGTCAGCACAGGATTTTAGACAAGTGGGTAAAATACCATCTGGGCCCTGTGCTCTCCTTGTCTTTTGTTTCTGGAAGACCCGGCATGCCTCCTCTTCACAGATCTTAAGTGCAGATTGAGAAGCAGGAGGGGGAGAAGGGGGGATGCAGGATGTGTTGATGTTTGTGTGAAGTGAAGGTTAGAGCGGGTGTGGGGTGTGAGACTGGGCCTTTCAAATTTACAGTAAAAGACATTTAAGTCATCAGCCAGTTGTTTGTTCCCTACTGTGTTGGGGGATGGTGTCTTGAAGTTAGTAAAGACTTTTAGGCCTCTCCACACTGATGCAGGGTCGTTAGCTGAAAATTTGTTTTTCAGCTTATCAGAGTAGCTTCTTTTAGCCACTCTGATTTCCTTATTCAGTGTGTTCCTGGCCTGATAGTACAAGATTTTATCCCCACTTCTGTAAGCATCCTCTTTGGCCTGACGAAGCTGCCTGAGTTTTGCTGTAAACCATGGTTTGTCATTGTTGTATATTAATTAAGTCCTAGTAGGGTTGCACATATCCTCACAGAAACTGATATATGATGTCACAGTACCTGTGAGCTCATCCAGATTGGTGTCTGCAGCCTCAAATACACTCAAGTCAGTGCAGTCAAAGCAGGCTTGTAGTTCCAGCTCTGCTTCATTGTTCCATCTCATTACAGTCTTTACTACAGGTTTAGCTGATTTTAGTTTCTGCCTGTAGGATGGAAGAAGATGAACCAGACAGTGATTAGAGAGTCCCAATGCTGCTCTAGGGACAGAGCGATATGCATCCTTTATTGTTGTGTAGCAATGATCCAATGTATTTCTGTCTCTGGTGGGGCATGTAATGTGCTGTCTGTATTTTGGCAGTTAACGGGTGAGGTTAGCTTTATTAAATCTCCCAGAATAATAAGTGAGTCCAGGTATTGTTGTTCTGTGTCTGTGATCTGATCAGCCAGCTGTTGCAGCGCTGCGTTCACACACGCTTGTGGAGGAATATATATATAAATATATTTTCTAATCTTATGTGGATTCTATTTATTGAATGAGGCATTCATAACACATCTTAATGTCACAGTGGTTAATGTTTTACGTGCATTTCATATTTAAATGCTCCTTTAATCCCTGACCCCAGATAGGGTGGTGTTTGAATGTTTACAAACAGTATACCGTTGCTCAGCTGTTTCGACAGAATGAAGAAGAACTTTGCTGTGAGTGTATCCAAACTTTTATTCTATGCTTTTGATGTTAAAATGTAAACAGTCATGCGCATAACACTTGCACACATTGGATAAGCCAGTAAGAACACTGTAAAGGTATTTAAATTCAGAGCGAAATCAGGATTTTGAGCAAATATCTCTTGGCTTTTGCTTAAACAGGGATAGTTCACCCCAAAATGAAAATTTTCTCATCATTTACTCACCCTTATGTGTGACAGATTGAAATGTATTCAATTTTAAGAACTGTCAACATAGTGTTTGATAAAGACATTCATAATTAATGCAAATTAACTGTTTAGATACATTTAAAATATTTCAAATTCATATAGTTCATAAAATGTGTTTAAAAAGTGTTTATAATTGTTTATATCAAAAAATGTTAAAAGATCTCATTTCCATGGTTTCTAGCAGATCTGCGATCAATTGGTCACGTAAAAAGAGGTTCGTGATTGATTAGTTTTGCCTGATTATACACTAGGGGGAGCTCTTGCGGTTTTCCTCATTCCACATAAAGTTTGCAGTGGGGAGTGGGGAATCAAATATATAATGTTTTACTGTTTATAGAGATTACTGTATTGTTTTTGTTAGTTTGATTGAGGTAATTGAAAGCCTAATTAAGAGTATTGGTGAATAGAGAGTTGAGGGCTCCATTTTGAGCATAGAAGGCATGAGGCTCACATGCTGACCACATGTAAGGGTGTGTTCACACTTGTAGTTCGGTTCTCTTGGTTCTCTTGGTCCGGACCAAAAAAGAAAATGATACATTTAGTCCTGGTTCGCTTAGTGTTCACACTGGCATTTTTAACACCGAACCTAGAGATACAAAAGAAAAGGCATCAGGAAAAATTCACAACCTGATTGGACAGCTTTTATTACGTATATTTTGCGACGGAACTTGCTGAACATCCAAAACAATGCTGGCTGCTGGGCGAAATGCGCTCGTTGGATGTATATATGTATATATGGTGGTATCTGTACCAGCTGAGAACAAACAAAGTGCTAATAAAATGTGTAAAGGAGTCAAAACAGTGCTAGGAACTCCTCCGTTGCACATGCAAACGAAGATATGCTGCAAGGACAGCTGATGGCTGATCCGACGCCTGTTCCGAACTGTAATGGGCAATATAGCTCCTATGATGAGAAGAACCAGGTTTGCTTGAGATCAGTATTAGGCAAATTACTTCCTGTTATTGGTCCGTTTAGATGTCTTTGGTCCATGTTGTGTTCATATATCAATTGAACCACACCAGAGTTTGTTTGGAAGCTGCCCGAGACCCACTATTCAGGGGGTCTCGGTCCACTTGTTTGGTATGCACCAAGGTTCGGATGGCAGTGTTCACACTTGTTCAAATGAACCGCACTAACAGAGCAATCGCACCAGAGTTAATTTTAATTGAACCAAACCTGCCAAGTGTGAACACACCCCAAGATGTCTGATATTTGTTCGTGCACATTTGTTTAATTTGCAAATCTATATTTCCTTTAATGTTAATTGTTTTATTTACTGTTGAAACATGAAGATATTAAGAAATATGAGAGTAATACAATAAATAAAAGAGAAATATATGTGAAATACCGGTATATATAAATTTAAAAAGTATAAATATGTACATTAAAATATTGAAGGAAAATGTTAAAAAGGTTAAAAATTGGGCCTGGGTAGCTCAGCAAGTAAAGACACTGACTACCACACCTGGAGTCGCAATTTCAAATCCAGGGCATGCTGAGTGACTCTAGTCAGGCTTCCTTAGCAGCCAATTGGCCCGTTTGCTAGGGTGGGTAGAATCACGTTGGGTTAACCTCCTCGTGTTTGCAGTGGGGAAACATCGTTGGAGTATTTCTATTATTAATCCTCTCCCCCTTTTCAGGGGTACAACACATGAAATCTCAGATGTGCGTGATTTTCTTTCTTCTGCTGAACACAGACGAAGAATTTTAGAAGAATATTTCAGCTCTGTAGGGTCCATACAATGCGAGTGAATGGGTACCAAAATTTCCAAATAGGTACCAAAAGGTAAAAAAAAAAGTCAGCATAAAAGTAATCCATAAGAAGCGATGTGATATGTGTGGGTGAGAAACAGATCAATATTTAAGTCCTTTTTTTACTATAAATCTATCAACTTTCACTTTCACATTCTTCTTTTGTTTTTGGTGATTCTCATTCTTCGTGCATATCGCCATCTACTGGCTGGGGTTGGTCAAAGGTAAAGATTTATAGTTAAAAAAAGGACTTAAATATTGATCTGTTTCTCACCCACACCTATCATATTTCTTCAGGAGATATGGTTTTCACCACTTGAGTCTTATTGATTAGCTTTATGCCAGCTTTATGTGATTTTTGGAGCTTCAGATTTCTGGCCACCATTCACTTACACTGTATGGACCTACAGAGCTGAAATATTCTTCAAAAAAAATGTGTTTGTTCTGCAGAAGAAAGAAAGTCATACACTTATGGGATGGCATGAGGGTGAGTAAATAATGAGAGAATTTTCATTTGTGGGTGAAATATTCCTTTAAGATGTTTACATGATTACACTCGTTGTCTGATTATTTAAAGTTGACATGTAATTCTGATAAGAATTGCAAAAATAAACATAGTTTTCATTGGTTGGACCGATGTTGTGGACGGGTCACTCAAACAAACAAAGCAATTTTGGAAAGTGCTACAGACCCAGTGTGTACACTTTTTGGGGAAAATCAACCTACTAATGACTTATAGTAATCTCTGTATATTAAGGTGGGATAGTGAATGTTTTTTAACATAAAAAAAAATTATACACAGTTTAAGCATAATTGGTGTAAGAACTTGGAAGTAAATGTGCTCATTCAAAAACTCATTTTTGATCGAACACTTATCTGAATATTGAAAGCAAAATTAATGTCAACACTCATCAAAATCAAACACATGAAAAAGAATGCAGAACCAGCTTTGCATTATACAGTTAAATGATCTGTTTAAGAAAATTAAAAAGTCAGTTTAAATGTGTTGTTTTGCCATAGTGTCTTTTGACACTTCTTTCTGCCTTTTTTGTACTTTTAGTATAAGTATTTTTATCTCTCCATTCTGTCCTTCAATCTCTATTCTAGTCTTTCTGTCACTCTCACTCTAGCTTTCCCTCGATATCTCAGCGTTTCTCTCTCTCTGCTGCTCTGTACTGCCAGATTTGCTGACAGACAGCCATGTTATGATGGCATCTTCCTGCTGTTCTGCAGCTTGTTTTTGTGATCAGCTGTCTCTAGCTCCTCAACTCTTCATCTTCTCTTCTAAACCGGCCTCTTATGAGCGCGTGCAGCGTGCCAGCTCCCAGCCTCCGTTAACTCCTATACCATCTTATGTACTGCCAAAGCAGATTGTGTTTGGAGGGCAAGCAATTAAGGGGTAAAAAAATGGTAATGTAATTTTGGCTGCAATATTTACAGAAATGGTAAAGCTTAAGCGCAAAAACATGACAAAGTCAACACCGTGGAGAATAATGATTTAGAGCCCAGATTTAGAGGGAAGGAAAGGCTGGCACATTCCTAATTACGCAAGGCCAAATGTCAAGCCTGCTTGCTGTCAACGCGTTTCGATACCGCTTTTTTCTAGCGAGTTCAGCCATGTTTTATGAATCTCATTAGAAGTCATTAAACTCCTCTACAAATTTCATAGGCTCCTCTTTTCGAAGCCTCGCAGTCCTGGGCGAGATCGAGTTTTTTTTCCGATGGGTGCCCGCGTCCATTTAATGGAACGAGGAAGGGCGAGAAATGACCATCATTAATTCACCTATGCTCAGGGGCATGAAGGCAGCAAACAACGGTAAATGAATTAAGACACTCCACAACAAGACGTTTAGCCTGGAAGACGTGAAATTTCTCACAGTAATATCACACTCAGATTGTAATTTAGTGTGTAATATTATCAAGCCCTGACTCTCTCCTCTCGGGAACGATCACCTGGGACCCCGATTACTGAGAGATAATTAAATAAACCTGTGGGCTTTTTTCCATAAGCACTGAAAAATCCGCTTTGATCAAACAACCGCTTTTACTCTTCACTGAACAAGTTTTCTTCTCTGGTATGCAGTCTGCTTTAGACTTAGAAGGGAATAAACCCTGATCTTCTCTGCTTCAGTGTGTGAGGATATGACTCTTACACTCTGTTCCACAACCCAGTGAGCTGTCTATGTAGGCAGCATTTTAAGGGATCATATGTATGCCTCAAAAACGAAGGCTGTTCCAAAATGTAGGAAGCATAATTATGCCGTGTTTGAACAAATTCTAAGGCACCATCACATGTATCCTTCACAAAGAAGGCAATTACATAACGCTTTGCGAAGAGCCAATTGAAAAAATCCATCCACAAATTAAGCGAGGTGGATGAAGCAAGAGAAATTGATTATAAATATACTTCTAATTCATATACTACTGAAAAGTATCAATAAAAAGTTCATTTCAATTAAATATTTTGCATCCAGGTCTCATACTATACCTCATTCTTACTATACCTTACTTTTTTTAAATGAATGGAACAGAATGCAGGTGTCTCAAGATGCTTTGTTAAAGTTATTTCAACTTGACACAGAATCTAAAAAACATGGTGCTCATGTGCAACGTAATGTGAAGGGCCCCTAAGAAGCTATGACTCTAATAGGTTCTTCTGTCTTTCTAGTGTTAGTAGGACGGGAACCAGTCCTGATCTTCTCCACTTAATTGTGTGAGGATATGACTGTGAGTGTGTGTATTGCACGTATGTCGTGTGTTTTTGTGTGTGTTGTGTGTGATGAGGGCGTGCGGGGGCCTGTGCTTTGGCAGTGGCTGGGTGTTAGCAGCTCTGCAGATGGTGAGTGCTCAGCGCTGAAGGTGAGAGGAGTGAAAGTGAGTGTGTATGTCTATGTGTGTGTGAGGCAGAGAAAGGTTGGCAAGGTGCACATTGCCAGTGAAAGCAGGGAGGCGTCGGCGGCGCGTGATATTGATGCCGCGTTGTCACCTCGAACCCTGCCGGCACCCTGTGACTTGGCGAGGGGAAAAACCAGGCCTGCGTGGGCGCGAGACGCACCGATCCACTTTGTTTGCGTGTGTATATGTGCATACGTGCACGTGTGAGCAAGTGTCAAAGTCACTTTTCACCTGTCACCTGTGTGCGATTTTGCCAAAAGCAGAAAAACTCTCAAACAACATCTTTATTGAGTCTTTATCCGGAATCCTATTTTGGGTAACCACATTGTATTAAAAGGATTAGTTCACCCACAACTGACAATTCTTTCATAATTTTCTTACCCTCATGTTGTTCCAAACCCATATGACTTTCTTCATTTGGAACACAAAAGGTGAAATGATAAAAACTGTTAGTGTTGGTCACAATGAATGGGATCTGAAGCTTCAAAACCATTGTAAAAGTAAAAAAAGTAGAAAAGTTTGAGCATAAATGTGGTCCATACGACTATTCACTATATTCCACTATATATATATACACTATATAAGTCTTCTGAAGCCATGCAATAGCTTTATTAAAATGTTTCACTGAAAGGCCTCCCCTCCAGTAAGCTAAGAACTGTTGAACTCAAAAACCAGATCAGCTGGATTTGCGAACAAATCATTCAGATTCGTCTTGTGAGCTGAATCAACTGATTTGTTCATTATACACATATTGCTACTTCTCTACTGAATGTGCTAAGGACAGCAAGGGCAGATGTCAACATTTTCAGTAAATAAGGACTTAAATTTTGTACAGTTTCTAACACAAAGCTGTTCCATGGCTTCAGAAGACTATGGGAATATAGCACATGATTTGTATGGACCACATTTATGAAACATTTGTGGTGCTTTTGTATCCTTTTTAAAGCTTGAAAGCTTTAGCTCCTATTCGTTGTAATTGCATGTAAAAGAGCGACCAGTACAGTCTTCAGATTTTCTCCTTCTGAGTTCCACTGAAGAAAATCATACGGGTTTGGAACATCATACGGGTGAGTAAATGATGACAGAAGGTTTATTTTTAGGTGAATTATCCTTTTAACATCATGCACATCAGCACTGAACAGACTTAAAAAGAAGAGAAGCAGTGTAAAATGATCTCATACAGTAGGAATCTTAACTTCACTGCTCTATGGGTTTAGTTTGATAGAGCGATTCACCACTCATTTGCTTGTCAGAAACGGAGCTTGTCCAGAACTCAGCTTGAAGCCATGATGAAAGATGTTAACAAGTGTAAAGTGGCTAAACAGCTGGAGCCAGATGATGACCTCACTGGGGTGGGCGGTCTGCAGGACGGTAAGTACTGTGGAAGACTTGAAACAGAGACCAGAACAGATCTTAACAATAAATGACCTCATTGACGAGTGTATTGAATTTGACTTGCCACTAAGTTACCTGACCTTGTACACTTGCTTCTGCACCATTTTCACAGTCTCAGATCAGACTACTACACACAAGATTTGACTATAAAGGACCACAGGAGGACCTATGAATGAATGGCTTGACACCAATACTCAAAGCATAGGATGCACTGCAGAGTATAAGACTGATCACTCTGAGAAATATTAATGGGAGAAATTCCAAGGCTCAATATAGCGGCTTCAGGAAAGAAAGTCCCGCCTTTCAATGTAACAAGACAATCGCCCTATTGCCAAAGGATGTTGAAATTTGTTGAAACTAAAGATTAGTAGATTTCTATATTTTACAATTTAAGTAGATACTATATACATTTATCACACTTATGTTTTGCGGAAGCTTTGCTTTGTAGTGTAAAACAAGTTTCAATGGCAGTGTCCATAGCGTGGAATTTTTATGGTCTTCATCTTTATGTATTTATCTCATCTAAACAGACCTACATCACCTTTCAATCATTACTCAGGGATGATGAAACAAAGAAAAAACATGTCTTGTTATTTGATGCATTTTATGATTTTAAAGGAGAGTATAACTATGTTTTTTTTTATTAGAGGATTGAAAGAATATAGTACAAACAAGAGTAAATATACACATAAAAAAGAGCATTAGAACAAGACATGGGTAAATAGTATGTCTAAAATAAAAAATATATATTCTGAGTAAAGATTGTACAGAGGATTAGCAATGATAATGATCACATTGCTTTCAGTAATTTAGTTTTTAACATAATATCCAGGTATGCTATAAGATCCATTAGGAAAGGTTTAAATAAAGAAACATTACCATCCCCTATAATAACAGGTTTAATCATTGTAAACATGGAGTTATTTCACTGCGATTTGTGTGTGATGATTGGGGAAGCGTTCACTGGTGACCAAACGCAATGTAAATAAATTTATATGTAAAAAAATGGGATGAAAATTTCACAGTGTCTACAACTGAATTATATTTAAAATAAAAATGGGAGATTAACATGCTGCAATGGTGAAAACAATTACATTTAATGTATGATTGGACTGAGTTGAGCACATCAATCTGGGAGCACATGCAAAACTAGCCGCCACAATACTCGGGTGTTCTAGGTGCTTTCCAGTGTAAGAAATAGCTTTTTGATGGAAGGGGCAATATTTGTCCCCTGAAATTGATTATTGTACATGTATGAGGGCACGTTTTTTCAAACCATATAAAACACACACTGTGTGTTGTCCATTTTTGCCAAATACACTGATTTCTTTTATTAAAATAAATTGTCCATCTGAATAGTTGGAATAATTAATATAATTTTAAGAAATGTATAAAATGGTACCCAAAAAAACCAAAAAAAAAACAACTTTTGGTGGCCTTTTTTATTAGATTTGGTGCCATTTTTGCCCAGAGCCTCATTAATTCTGACCATGGTGGATTCTAGGGGTTTCTTTGTTGGTTGCTTACAGTCCCAGGTCAAAAATGCCCACCCCCAAATTTCTATGACATTCTGGTCTCTAGATATGGCTCGTTCCATCCTTCAATGTAAGTTTATGGGATTTTGCTCGCCCATTTTATCATCTGCAAAATTAAAAACAGAAATTTGACAACTTAGAAAAGTAATAGCTCAAATCCCAAACCCTAAGTATGAGCAATAGTAATAGTTTTGCTTTGCAAACACCAACACTAAAATACTGAAAACTGACCCACTTTATTTTAGGTGTTTTAACTACAATGTACTTAAGCATTTGATATAATGTACTTATGTACATTCATGATGTTACATTGCACTTACATTTGAAGTATCTGCATTTAAATACATATTTAATTTCACTTTTAACCTAACCTCTAAACCTAAACCTAATCCTACCCCTTACCCTAAACCCTGACCCCAACCCTAACCCTAACCCTTACCATACCTCAACCTCAGTAGCAGGAAATGTGAATTGTGATAATTTGCAGAACAACATGCAGTTACAAAATAAATACATTGTATTGTATGTGTTTTTTTATGTTAGTACATTGTAGTTAAAGATACCTACTGAAATATAAAGTGAGACCCTGAAAACATCCATTGTCTCATGGAGCATTTGTTCTTAGGTTAATCAAGACTTGCTGCACACTTAAGCCCTGTATTGGATAACTGTGTCTCCTATGTGTCCTTCACTACGGGTGTAGTGAGTGAGGGACTCTGACAGCGCCCGAAACCCAGCCCCAACTACCTCAGACGGGGAAGAATGGTATAGGAAACCCCCACAAGGCTCCAGTGAACACACATGGGCCCTACGCTGTGACATTAAGCCAGTCAGTGGAAAAGTTTTCACCTGCCAGCATGACCTCCAATCAAGACTGTCAGAATAATAACAGGTTTTTCGCTGAGGGGATGCACTCTGTTGCACCTTCACTTGGAGATCTAGACAGTCTGCTTGACACACACACACACACACAAACACACACACACACAATTGGACACATATCTGAGAGGGCGAATGGGTGTTCTCATTTAGTGTACATGGCACTTATACACAGTTGGGTGCAAACTCTACAAAACGTACCAGTTTGGTACGTACCAGTTGTGTTGGTTTTAAAGAAAAGCCCTCTTTCTCCCCTCCACTAATTTAAAATCTAGTCGTCCAGTCTTCCGAGGCCAGATTCACAAAACATCTACATAGTCTTAACAACTATTGTCTTTTCATTTTACAACTAATATATTTGGGAAATATTTTGTATTTTCGAAAAGGCTTCTTGATGCCACATCCACACAAATCCGTTTAAGTTTAAACCTCAGTTTTTAGTTTCCTCATGTCATTGTTTCCAAAGCAGTGTTGGGGAGTAGTTAACTGATATTAGCAGTGCTACTAACTTTACATTTTTCAGTAGTGTGACAGAAGCTCAGCTATTTTTACAACAGTGTAGATTTCAAAGAGTAGTGGTGTAGCAACACAAAACACTACATAATCAGACTGTATTGCAAACGCAGCAGTGGAGCCAAGGGAGTAATCAAACACACTCACCTTATCGTCCTCTATGTCATGTAGTGCTGGTAAATCCAAATCATTTAAGTCAATCATTTCTTTAGGACAATTTATGTAAATGAACCGGTTAAAATAAACGATTCCATTTTATTTAGCGTTGGGAATTCCAATTCATTTTAGTGAGTCAATCCTTTGGGATCGTTCTTGTAAATGAACTAGTTTACAGAACTGATTAACTGATTCACTTGAGCCCTGCACAGCTTTAAAGGGACTTTGCCTTCTTTTTTGAAGTGAAATATTAAGTGTATTGCTGCTGCTCACTATACTTCAATTAATTTATATAAAATAGGATGTTTTCTAGTTAAAGGTGCAGTATGTAAGATTCAGAAGCCCTTGTTATTAATGACACTTGTGGCCATTAAGTGAACTGCAGCCAGCTACCTGTTGCTCTTGCTCGCGCTCATGCACACACTCCATTGGGACACGAGCATCGACCAAAACAATGACGTAACGTACAAAGAGACAACGTGATTCACTGGTATCATGCTGACAGATGAGGTAGCATAATTAAAATTACACAGTTATGATTGTTTTACTACAAACTTTGAGACTGCATATTATATTTGACTCTCCAGTGCTGGAATGGGGCTAAAACAAAGTGTGGAGATAGGTCTGACTATGCAAGACTGTAGTTTGAAGTGATCACTTTTCTTTGCATGATACATAGACTGCATTTATACAATAGCCTATGTCGGCGTTAGCTAGCTAGCCAGCTTTATCAATAGCTGTTAGCTAAATCTGGTGGATGATGACAGTAGCTGTTTATAAAATAGACTGTACATTATAAATATGTTGACACAATTCAGTATTAATGTGATTCCATCACAACTGTCATTTTGATATATCGATGCGCTATCGTTTTATAATAATAGAATGTATATATTTTCTGTATAACCAAGTTACGTTACACCAATGAATGGAACTTTTTGCATTATCTTGAACATTGTCTAGTATTCATTTCATGTGTTATTGTAGTTTACCTTGCCGAAAAATGACAGATTAACATTGTTTATGTCAGTTACTGTGAATCAGCATACCTGACTTTTAGTATAAAGAGAAGATCGTTGAAATTATTTTAAAGTTATGAAGCAAGGTAGCTTGCAATTCGTCAGCGTTAGCAGGCAAGATCAAGTTAGCTAAAATTACACAGATCAATCCTTATGGCACTATATTTCACATGCTTTGCAGTTATGTAAGCTTACCTGTCCAATAAGGAGAACGCCAATTCAGGGTCGGTTTTGATCCCCAAAACTGAACGAAGGTCCCTCCAGGAATCAAATGCCCTGCTGATGTTCACTCTAGTTTTCGCTCGACCATGTTCACACTTAGCCAGATGGGATTCAGTAGATAAATGTTTTTTTTTGGCTTACTCGGAGTTTGTGTAGGAGTTGATGTTGTGCTGGGAGCCGGCCGTTTGCTGGATTGCATCTCTAAGATAATGTTACCTAGTGTTCCAGTTTGTTGTCGCTGTTGAATAGCGGAAGAGAAGCTATTACTGAGGCAAGGCTCTCGGGTAAGGATGGGCATTCATCAATAATTTGGTATTCGAATATTTAAGCTCATAAAAAACGAATTTTCGAATATTCTATTATTTAAATAAAGGTAATTAATGAGAAAGAGACGTAAAATAATTTTTTTAGTCATAAAGGTTGCGTCACCATTAAAAAAAACAAGCTTCTAATTATATCCAAAACAAGCTTATATCATGTCCTGTTTTTGTTTTTTTTGTTGAAAATATTTAAACAAGCAATGCGTGAAAACAAAAAAGTATAGAATGAAAGCAATTAAGCTCACGCAAAGCGAAGAAAAAGAAACCGCTAATGAAGTAGACTGACGCAGTTAATGTACAGTACCAATATAAACACTTGACATATAATAGTTGTTTATATTGTATCTCATGTTTTTGCTGTGATAAACAAGCATATCCACATGCTCAGTAAACTATACTCATTTATACACATCAGTTTAACTGATGGAATGTCCCTTACCTCAGCTAGCAAAGTCTTTCTCGGATGCCATGTTTGTTGTTTACAGAAGCGTCACGGGTAGTACATTGCTACAGGGACACTGCTTTCTGTCGAGCTGCACATATACGAGAGTAAAGTGTACACCGCTTATCCAGTACATTTAAACAGGAACCCAGATTTCTCGCAGTAAGCCACATTCTCACAATAACCCGCTTTTTTGGTGTCCATCTAAACGTACTGACAGAACGGTTTGCTCATATAATGCGATCAACTTGTGTCCACAATCAACAGAGCCACCCAGCGCATTCTGTTATAACTGCCAGTTTTAGTTTGTGTGTTCAGGATTTAACATGCATCTCACTGTATATATGGCCAGCAAAGCAAAACTTTGTTTATTGCAAACGCATACTTGAGTATTCGACTACTCGTGCACATCCCTACTCTCGGGAGCACGCATAAACTTCACATTCTTTGGATTTTCCAGGCAAAAGCGACCAGCTCCCTTCACATGAAAATCAGTCTACAGGCTTTAATAGGCAAACTAGGAAGTCCGGGAAGGGCTCATTTTTTTAAGTTGCGTAACAAGCCGCTCATGCGTTGGCAAAAAAGGCCGCAGCCTTGTGCCGCAGGTAATCACAGCCGTGCTGATAGATGGACAATACAGCATGATTGCGAGTGTGATATTTTAAGAACATTTCAACGAACAAGTTAATAAATAAGTCGGGATAAACTAAGGACTCTCCCAAAAATATGCTTGTGTGTCAAACTATTTTCTTAAGCCACAGGATCTGCCGTTGCTAGTTCCGTTACTAATTCAAAAACCACACTTTAGAACTAATAACGACAGCTTGGGCTGTTCCTAAAAAGTTATTGGAGAAACAAAGATGTGAGTGTATGAAAGAGAGAAAGAGAGACTAACTGAGGGTTTGATTACCTGTATCTGTTACAGTGATGAACATGCTACAGCTGCTAGTTTAACTCTATTCCTTAGCTGTAGTGTGACAGTAATCTGCTCCAATCGTGGAGTGATGCTGCTATACATGCTATTGAAATTATCCTATGAGTTTTTCACTCGTGTTCAAGTGTTTTGTTATCTGAGATAAAGCATGGAGGACGTTTCATTCTTTTATATTTCTTGGGGAACTCTTATTTTTACACAGCACAGAAAGTGTTCTCTCCTCCACCATACTGAAAGTTTAGGTCTTCTCCCAACTCAGAAACTTGTATCAGGAAGGTGCCGTGAGCGTATTTGATTACTTTGTCTGTGGCGACGGCAGTTATGTTAAAGCTGTTAGTTTAACTCTGTTTCTCAGCTATAGTGTAGAAGTAATCAGCGTGATCATGGAGTGAGTGACAATTCCAGATGACTTCAAAGAAATTTGAGCACTGACTGATAACACACAATTTGTCAAAGCCAGCTCGACTCACTCATAGCACACATAAGACGGTCTTTTGTCACCACCTGCTGGCAAAAATACAGGAATTAACGAAAATGTACACATCTAGCTGCTCTTACACATCTGCACTGCTCTTACACATTAGTTTGTAATGCCACAAACACAAGTGGAATGATACAAACAGTAAAGCATCCCAATGCTGATGGTGTGAGCTAGGGATGCGCCCAGAGCCGAATACCTTATTCGGAAAGCACGAATAATGACTTCAAAATGAATAACGGATTTATTCGAATAACAGAAAAAATATTTGTTTGACTGATTATCCAAGAAGCACAAGGATAAAGTGACATTGTAAATAAACATCCAAAATTAAAATGAATTTATGAATCTGTGCAGCCAATATTTCTAAAGTGTAAACCTTATGAATGAAAATGCGCACGGTGTGATTTCAGATTGGATGGGCACGGTCTTGACTCCGTTTGCGGTCTCCGTTAATTGTGTGTGTCTGGAGCTTGTCAAGTGTAACATTAATTAAGATATGGCATCATATACACGTTCCATTTCTTGAAATGTCTTTGATAATGTATCACACGATTCACACGTAATGATTCCCATGTATTCATTTATAGCCTAAACCTGAGCACGATGTTAAATTCCTGACCTGAAGTGATGATTTCACGTCGGAGCTCGTCTATCCATCTCTTAAACTGGATCACATTTATGTCCACATCAGTGATTAAGGTTATTATCTAGTTAAGACTTTATTCCGAAAAAAAGTTAAAATGCTCCAAAGAGTATTCATCTATTCAGAATATTCCTCCTTATGTAAAATGAATAAACTGAAACATGCTCCGTCTTTTTTCTTCTTCTTCTTTTAACTGTGCTATATTTGAGAATGTTAAGTGTTCTTGAACTCTGAACAGGCGCTGTATAAATTTAACATCATTATATTATTATTATTATTATTATTTAACTAAATTATGGTGTACTGTCGTAAAAAATCCTAATAGACTTACGGGACTTTCACCTGTTTGTAGGCTATATTGATTTTATTTAAATTTTGTTTATATTTGTATTTAATATTCACTGCAAACTGTGTGCTTGACATTTCATATTTTGCTTGACACCTCCTGCCTCCAGAGTAATATTATACATGCACAGACATAAATGAAAATTCAGTTTCATGCAGATATTAATATCAGAAATACCAGGAGAAACCACAGTTAACAAAATATTCCACAGTTAATGTAGCCTACAATTCAGCTTCATCTGGTAAGAAAAAATAATAAAATAATAATTTAATTAAACAATATTTGTAGCCTACAATGATAATGATAATTATTATAATTATAATTATTATTATTGTTATTATTATTATTATTATTATTATTATCATTATTATTATTATTATCATTAGGCTATTATTAAGAAAAGGCATAGACAAGGCATATTTTATTCATAGAAACTATAAATGTAAGAGTAACATTTGAAAATGGGCATTTCATTTAGTTCTGGTTTAAGCCCCGCCCACGTCCGGTTCTATCCGAATACAGAGACAGATAATTTTGTCATTTGAACAGATACAGATACAAATACAAATACTGATAATGGCTTCGCTGCACACTCCTAGTGTGAGCTATCAGCATTCTTGGAACACCTCTCGTTCAATCTGTTGTATAATAGTGTATAGAACGCTCAGGTGATATTATTAAATTCTGCCATCAGAAGTGGAGGAAAACACCATTCCAGTGTGGATGAGAGGTGTAAACATAGCAAAATCAATGCGCTTTCGAATGAAAACAGATTAGTGTGGGCATGGCCAATTTTTCAGCCTAGACTTTTTACTTGGATGAAAGCGAGGCTGTACAAAGGTCCAAGATCGCATCTAATTTTCACAACTTGTGTTTTCTGGAGTTGTTTGTCTTCTGAACATTTTTCATGAGGATGTATTTTCAATGTTGAATCAGCTGAACGATCAACACCAATTTAAACAACAGTACAACCCATTGAAGGGACAGTGTCTAATACTCACAGCCTCGTTTTCTTTCCCATCAAAAATCAAATATGACACTACTCTAAATAAGGTTAATGATTGTGTAATTGACACGCCTTGTCTGCATACCAACACAACTGAAAACAAGAAACTGCACTTGGCTTTAGTTGATGGAAAAAAGACACAAACTTTAGACAATCTCAGCTCTGCACATGCAGTTACACTAATGCAAGTGACATGTTACGAATACAGATGTTTCATGTAGTATAAAAACAAAGAGAGAAACAGTCAATGAAGGGAGAAGTGTACCGTATGCCAAGCACAGGGTACATGCCCCTGAGGTTACAGGCTGCTTGGAGAGGGTGTCAGGTACACTACTCTCTCTCCCTCACACACACACACACACACACACACACACACACACACACACACACACACACACACACACACACACAAACACACACACAGACTGCATGGCCAGATAACAAATCACTGCCGGCAGCAGGTCTGTGGAGCTCCTCAGCTTCCCTAATAACATTTAGAGATGCTTAAGCTGGTAAATTAGTGAATCTGTACGGCAGAGATATTATTTATGCTTTTCTGCGGTGGAGAATAAGGAGGCTTGATGGGTAAATTGTGTTTAATTCTTGGAAGGGGCCTTTTTTTCTCCGTCACAGCATGATATGAGATTAATCCCATGACAACCTTTGCAACGCACTTCAAATCGCTCGCAAATGTCAGCGATGCATCTTTGCAGTGGGAGAAATGCAGACGGAGGGAGCACAAATCTGGTCCTTCCACAAAAATGTATCCTCTTATATTCCTACATTTATCATGCATGCATACACTTACTGCATGCAACACACTAATAGATGACAATCAGTACAACCACAGATATAATGTGGCCCCAAAAAGTACCAAAATGCACATAAAAATGAATGATTGTCAATTAATTAGATAAAATATCAAACCAAGTGCCATATATATTAAAGAAAGATTGCATAAGCACACTTTTCAAGCCAAGAATTTGAATGAATGAATGAACGTTACATTTATATAGCGCTTTTCTGACACTACACTCAAAGCGCTTTATACAGTGAACAGGGGGACTCTCCTCAACCGCCACCAGTGTGCAGCATCCACTTGGATGATGCGACGGCAGCCATAGCGCGTCAGTACATTCATAACACACCAGCTATTGGAGGAGAGGAGAGAGTGGAGTGATAGAGCCAAATAATGGATGGGGATTATTAGGAAGCCATGATTGATAAAGACCAATGGGGGGAATTTGGCCAGGACACCGGGGTTACACCGCTACTCTTTTTGGAAGTGTCCTGGGATTTTTAATGACCACAGAGAGTCAGGACCTCGGTTTAACGTCTCATCCAAAGGACGGTGCCTTTTTTCAGTATAGTGTCCCCATCACTATACTGGGGCATTATGACCTACACAGTCCACAGGGTGAGCACCCCTTGCTGGACTCCCTAATACCTCTTCCAGCAACAACCTTAGTTCCCCTTCTGTCACTCACTCGACGTTGTGTCGATGTAGTGACACTAGGGGTCACCCTTGGGACCCCCAAACACCTCTAATATTTGAGAAAAGGCCAATGAGAATTGGCGAGTGGAATTTGCATGCCACTCCCCTGGACATACGGGTATAAAAGGAGCTGGCTCGCAACCACTCATTCAGATTTTTTCTTCGGAGCCGAGTGGTTGTGTGTCAGCGAGCTGAATTCCACTGCCGGTCCATTCACCTCGGATAGAAGCAAATGCTGTTGGATATTCCAGCAGCTTTCTCTCCTTCTGCACACTTAGTGCAGACTACGCCCCTGGGCGCTTCGACAGCGCTACTAAGAGAGTATATATCTCTGCAAAGAGTATATTTTCCTCTATTAGAGCAGCACATTGATGTGAACGTCTTTTTAAAGACACGGCTTTTTAAAGATGCCATTCCGTCTTTGTGTAATTTTCTGGATGCGGTCGTTATCTCTCCGCCTCCGATGGCCACGGGTGCTGCCTCACGTGTCTGGGCCGTGCTCACACTGAGGCTGCTTTTGTGGATGGTTCGTGTTCTCATTGCGAGAACATGACCATGGCAACGTTGTGGTCGTGGCTTTCCTTCCTCCGAGGAAAAGCCATTCCAGCCACCCCCCGTGCTGCGCCTTCTACCTATGGGTACGAGGCCGGCCCGGCTGGTGCTGGAGGTGATTTGGGGATTTCAATGGCCGTGGTCTCACCGGGTAATTCCCCGCGGACCTCCCATTCCCCAGCACGCTCGTCTGCCTCCGTCGAGTTCTGAGATGAGACCAGCTCGCCTCACGGCCATCCTAACATCTCTCTCAGGGCTTGTGAGCAGGATGAGTCCTTGATCGCTGCGTCAGAGAGCATACTGGCAATGTCGGTTGCCAAGGACTCGACTGGGCTGCCACCTTCGGGTCTGCCCGCCCTGTCCGAGGCCGACGCAGAGCTGACCGCCATGCTTGCCCGGGCCGCTGCGAGTGTCGTGTTGGACTGGAACTCTCCACCCTCCCCTGAGCCCTCGCGGCTAGATGACTGGTTCCTGGGCTCAGGGCGCTGCTCACAGCCTGGAGGGCACCAACTTGACTTCCCAGCTCGTCCGTTCTCACTACTCTCGACGGCGGGGTGGCCCATGGGTACGCGGAGATCCCTCAGGTGGTTAAGGCGGTTGCGTTGCATCTCTGCCTGCAAAACGTCGCCACCTGGCGGGATCGTCCGGCGCTTCCCTTCAGGGCCTGTAGGACTACGTCATCTCTAGCAACTAAAGCCTACAGTGCCGCTGGACAGGCCACCTCTGCCCTGCATGCCATGGCCCTCCTGCAAGTACACCAGGCCAAGGCACTGAAAGAGCTGCACGTGAGTAGTCCTGATCCCGATGTGATGCAGGAGCTGCGCTCGGCGACCGACCTCGCCCTCCAGGTGATGAAGGTCATGGCGCGAGCACTCGGGCAGGCGATGTCCACCTTGGTGGTCCAGGAGCGCCACCTGTGGCTGAATCTGGCCGAGATGAGGGACGCCAACAAGGCTTGCTTTCTCAACGCTCCCATCTCCCAGATTGGCCTATTCGGCGACATGGTCGATGAACTTTGCCCAGCAGTTCTCGGTGGTGAAGAAGCAGACTGAGGCAATACAGCACATTTTGCCCCGGCGCGGCTCAAGATCCCATACCCTGTCTGCTTGCCGAGGGCATCCCCCTGCGGCGGCGAAAGCCCAGGCAGCTCCGCCACAGCCCAAGCCCAGTTCTCGGCCCCAGTGTAGAGCCCCCCACAGGAAGCTGACACCTCCCGCCTCATGTCCAGGTGCAAGGACCCGGAAGGCTCCTAAGCACCCCTGAGATGGATGACCCAGGGATGGAGATGCCCGCTGCTACCATGGAGCTGGTATCCAGACCACTCCGTCCCCCGGTGGAGGGCCTGGAGGTAAATCTTGTGTTCCCTTTTGTTTTGTGTTCACCGCACCCCAAATGGGCTGCGGTACCCACATTTTCCAAAAAAGAGTGGTTTCCTCACTCCTTGGGTCACACGGTCGGTGTTTATGACCGCCGTTATCATGGCGACCAGACACTGAGCACCTGCGACTTGGACATCGCGAATGCAGGCCACCGGCCTTTGCGAGCCCGACCGCACCACACTCACACACACACACGCGGCCATGTGCGTCTCTCTCTCTCTCAAACTGGCGTCTCCGGCTCCCCTTTATCTCACTCTCCCACTGATCAGCTGATTCAGTGCCAGCCGTACAGCATCACGGCCCGGCCATGCCCTCCTCCTCGTCACACTTCTCCCCCACCAGATTCAGGCCTGGTGCCACCAGACTGACCTACTCCCCCCCCAAATTGCTCGTCGGCTCCCGGACGTGCTGTCGCCCGGTCCTCAACCACTCCTCCGCCTTCTGGCGGACGCCAGCTGGCTCCTCCCCTGGCGGATGGCAGCAAGTCCTCCGGCCCCTGGCGGACGGAACCACTCCTCCCCTTCTTTGGCAGCAACCCCTCCATCCCCAGGCAGACAGCTGCAGCTGCTCCCCTGGCGGATGGCAGCGGCGAGGACTCCGCGACAGCACATTCCTCCTCCCTCCCGGGTTTCGGCCCCACTGTAACAGGTAAAGGACGGGCAAGGAGGAGGAGTGAACCGGCTGAACAGTCAACATAAATTTTAATGTAAAACTCAAACTTAAAACAACATAAAACAAACACAGACACACATGCAACGCGGCCGCGTGCGTCTCTCCCTCTCGAACTGGCATCTCCGGCTCCCCTTTATCTCGCTCTCCCACCGATCAGCTGATTCAGCGCTGGCCGTGCAGCATCAAGGCCCGGCCACGCCCTCCTCCTCATCACACCTTCAAAATGAAGATTAAATGTATATTTAAATCAAAATGAATGTAATATGTCCATAGTTAATGTGATGAACAACACCTGTGGTTTCTCTGTGAACATGAGGGAAACTGATTTCATACATCCATTAAAAATTACCTTGATTCCAGTTAAAATTAATTGCAAAAATGTCTAAGAAAAGTGAGATTAGCTCTGAGAAAAAGCCATCATTTGTTTTCAGACGCCACAGTTTTATATATTGTAGGTCTATCTAATGCAATGACATTCAAATTGATGCTTAAGTGTCCAAATACTATTTGAGGCCACTATATATCTGAAATCTTATAAAATAAAACAACAACAGGCATGTTTGTCATTAAATTCCAATAATGCCTGTTTTTCTCAATTTCCCTGCAGACGTTCTGTGTTTGACGCTCTGTGTTTGATTACCTGGTTTCAGTTTGATGGTGTTTTGTTTCTATACTTTGACTTTATCTGCATTATGGAGAAAACTCAAAGACTTTAATTATGAAGAAAAGGGCAAGGGTGACTCTCTGGCCTTGTCAAAAGCACTCTCAAACTGCTAATGTTATCCTGACTCAGTAGAGGCATTCCTTCACTTACCCCCCTGTCTTAGGCAAAAGGGGATCCCTAGTGCACATGGGTCCTCTGCCACCCCTCCTTCCTGTGCAATCAGCCCTGCAGGGTTCAGGACACAGGTTGTGTGTATAAACCAGCAAATGTGTTTGTGTGTGTGTGATACGCCTCTTGGTCCCAATTCAAAGCCCAGAGCATCTGGATCACTTTCAGGGAACAGAATCTCCACATGACCTGCGGAACTAGAGACATTCAAACTGTCAACACGCATTCATCCTCTCCCCCTTTCTCTCCATTAATTCTCTCATTCTTTCTCTTTCCCCCGCTCGTGTTTTTCATCTTGCGCCTCTCCACAGCTGGGAGCTCTAAGGGGGAGCAGAGCTGAACACAGACAATAATTAGACTGGAAATAGTTCCGGATATCAAAGGACTTTAAAGGGTCAAAAATCACCAAAACTAGGAATCAGTAACAAAAAGACCACTCAACTTTTGAAAAATGGCAAATGTTTCTTGATTCTATTGCCAAATGTGTTGTACACATTCACATCTACATGGTCATCCACTAATTATACAGCAACAAAGTTTATATTTTCTTATTCAGTATTTTTGTCTTATCATATGTAATCATAAATATATATACTGTATATATATATATATATATATATATATATATATATATATATATATATATATACACACGTTTTATTTTTTTCTTATTTTAAGAATAAACCTCAATAAATTTTGTTAGATTGTTCTGAATATGTCATTTTGCTACTGTATCTTGTCTAAATGTATCTTGTTTTAAAGATGATTAGATATCTTTGCTGGAAAATAAGACAAAAATACTGATTAAGAGTTATTGTTGCTGTATAGATATTATGTACATTAAGTCATTTTTGTGCCTAGAACCATGACCAATGATTTGACACATGACTCCAAAAATGCAGCTACTTTAGTCTGCCTTTGTATTACCTAAAAGAAAGGAAGATTTGCCTTGGTTTTGGTGTGTATTTTGTTGACTAAATTTTGAAAAACATAATTTTTTGGGATTTTTTAGTAGGCTTTTTTTCGACAAACAATTTCCCACTTAGAAGTAAAAGAGTTAAACTCCAAGATAAAAACGACCTCAAAACAAAGCTGTTCTAATGTTACATTGTAAATTGTATGGGGGAAACTTTCTGCAGACATCTGACCACGGCAATCAAAATAGAAAATGACATGGCGGCTGTTTCCACGGAACAAGTAATATCTGATAATTAATTAAAATTATGCTTGTCTAGAAAATGTAATGTATTTCTACACTCAAAAGAGCTGTGTTTGTGGACAGAGAGAGATGTTGAGAGACAGATAGACTATTATTTTTTTTTACTCAGAGCTGTTCATATTTGTATTTGTTACAAAAAAATGGACACATATTTTTTTTTTAGGTTAAAATTTAGGTTTTAGGTTAACATTTATATACATGTATGAGGGAAAGCTAATAGTTTTAGATTATCATTTCATTTATTTTTTTGTGCCATTTATAATCACCTTTTATCAATTCTGCAGTTCACTTTAAGATTACTGCAGTAACAAATGAATTTCTGCAAAAATTCATACCCAGCTAACAATTTTTGTTTAACAGAATGTTCCGGAAACATTCGTTTTTGGCTACCAGAACGTTCCCAGAATGGACATTCTAACATTCTCTTTAGCTTTGTTTTTATGAAAAATAGAATATTCACTGTAGGCTTGGAGAACTTTCCCCTAACGTATTCCTAACCACTATATTCCGATATCCTCTCTGCAAACCTGCTGTATGTCAATAATAAATCTACAAATCATTGTCGTGTTCTGATCCATTGTTGAATTAATAATTTATGTTAAACACATCATCAACTCTTCAACGTCCTGAGAAGGTTAGTTCATGGTTATAAAATAAAACCTAACATTAACCATTAGAAAATGTTTTGCGTAAGTTATTTTTAGGTTGTCACACATAAACCTCACTGCAATGTTTTGGGAACATTAGTTCATATTTATAAAAAAAGAACATAAAGAGAACGTGTATATTAGGTGTATATTGTGTTGTGTAACAAGATGTGTAAATAGTGTTATGTGTAAATCAGATGTTTATTGTAACTGACATACTGCTATGTTGCTTGGAAGTGCACCCAAGACTTTCACCCACTGTTGCACTTGTGTATGGTTGAGTGACAATAAAAGGATTTGATTTGATGTTCCTAGAACGTTTGGAATTGGTTCCCAAAAAAAAAAAAAAAAAACGGGAACACTATGCTAATGTTTGCTGGGTATGTGGTAGTTCACATTGTACTTTATAAGTTGACATGACTTACTGAGCACTACAAAAAAAATTCTAATAGAGATTTTTCTAATAGAGAGTGGAGTTTGGCTCCGCTCCTCATACATTTCTCTCAAATCACACAAGAACTCAAAATGTACTTAATGTGATCCCAATTCCTGTCAAAACTTGGGAAATGTTGAAAAAAGGGGGTTTAACGTTTTTGTGGCTTCAGATATCTCTCTTTTAAAACACCATAATCCATAAGCCGAGGAAACATGCAGAAATACTCTGTTTCCCTTAAATATTGGCTCTCGGTCGCTTCTGTCCATCAGAAAAATAAATAAAAAAAATCTAAAAATAAGAGGAAAATTGTCAGTCTGAAAGCTGAATGTGTTCTGATGTGATCTCATTTATTCAGAATTTCTTTTTTGCTATGTTCAAAATAGCATACTAACATACTACTCTTACTTGTTCTGAAGTATTTACAGTAGCATGTATAATGTGCACAGTATGCAAATTCTCTGCATGGAATTTGAATGGAACAGTATTGATAAAACAAACACAATGTGATGAGGTCATGTAACAACTGTTTGGAATATTTATTGTTGCAAAATGCATGCTATTTAACTTAAAAATAGTAGGAAGTATACAGTGTATTCTACACACTATTCAGTAAGCAGTAAGTTAGTATTCCATTACGAACAATGCCTCTTTTTCATTTTCACACTTTATTCACCAAATTCTTGAGATATCAAATAAAATTCAAGACAAAACTATTCCTCTTGTTTTTTGTGTACTGTTGCACACTCCCAGCCAGTCAGGCAGAGTTTACAGGCCTGTAGTTTGAGGTGAGCAGTGTCCCCTTGCTCTTGTTATAGGACTGACCGCAGGGCTAACAGACACTGCCGTTACACTGCAGGATGACCCCACATCTGTTCAACAGGCCCGCTTGAACAACACTCGGCACTCAAAAATTACACAACCGTGGAATTTATCTGGCCACAGTTCGGGCCCTAAATCCCCGTCACTCAGAATACTGTGTGCTCAGTGCACTGTAATCCCTGGACACTGGAGCAAATCCTGTCTACCTCATGGTCTCTGATGTCTCATCTGACTCTTCTCGTCTCACTGTATCCACATGGCAAAGGCTACTAATGTGTCTCTCATGCAAATAACATTAGCTGGGATGAATCTACACACCAGATGCTCCAACTTTTAAAGAATCAGTCGTAATTCCACAAATGTTGACGGGGGACGAGAATGCTCTCAGTGAAGCATGAGACAAACATAATGTATTTTTATCCATGCCTGGAAAATTATTCCATTGTAAATATACATTTAAGGGATAGTTCACCCCAAAATGAAAATTCTGTCATTCATTACTCATCCTCATGTTGTTCCAAACCCGTATGACTTTCTTTCTTCTGTGGAACCAAAAAGAAGATGCTAGATGTTAGCCTCAGTCACCATTCACTTTAATTGCATCTTTTTCTTCCATGCAATGAAAGTGAATGGTGATTGAGACTGAACTTTGTGACTAACATTTCATTTTGCATTTTAATGGAAGAAAGTCTTCATGAGGGTGAGTAAATGCTGACAGAATTTTAATTTTGGGTGATCTATCCCTTTAAGCTCGATTGACAGTAACAATACATCTGTTGCTCCATAGACTTTCATTGTAAGGGCATTTCTATCAACATTTTTTCCAAATTATTTTTACAAACTGATGTATGAGTCAAAATAATTTTAACAATGCCACAGATGCTGTAAATAGAGCAAATATTATATATATATATATATATACACACAGTGCATTCAGAAAGTATTCAGACACCTTAATGTTTTCACATTTTATTTTGCAGCCTTATGCTAAAATTCTTTAAATTATTTTATTTTCCTACATCAATCTACACTCCATACCCCATAATGACAAAGTAAAAACCAGAATTTTTGAGAACTTTGCACATTTATTAAAAAGAAAAATCTGAAATATCACATTCAGTATTCAGACCCTTTGCTATGACACTTGACATTTAGTTCAGGTCCATCACATTTCTCTGGATCATCTTTGAGATGTTTCTACACTTTGATTGGAGTCCACCTGTGGCAAATTCAATTGACTTGAACACGATTTGGAAAGGCACACACCTCTCTATATAAGGTCTCACATCTGAAAATGCATATCAGAGGAAAAACCAAGCCATGAGGTCAAAGTAACTGCCTGTAGAGTTCAGAGACAGGACTGTGTCGAGGCACAGATCTGAGGAAGTCTAAAAAATAATTCGGCTGCATTGAAGGTTCCCAAGAGCACTGTGGCATCTATAATTCTTAATTGGAAGAAGTTTGGAACAATCAGGACTCTTCCTAGAGCTGGCCGCCCGGCTAAACTGAGCAATCGAGGGAGAAAGGCCTTGATAAGAGAGGTGACCAAGAACCTGATGGTCACTCTGGGCTTTATGGCAGAGCGGCCAGACGGAAGCCTCTCCTCAGTGCAAGACACACAAAAAAGCACCTAAAGTACTCTCTGACTGTGAGAAACAAGATTCTCTGGTCTGATGAAACAAAGATTGAATTATTGATTCAGACACATGAAACAGAAAAGATACAGAGATATCCTTAATGAAAACCCAGTCCAGAGCGCTCAGGACCTCAGACTGGGCTGAAAGTTCACATTCCAACAGGACAATGACCCTAAGCACTAGGGGTGTAACAATGCATTGATCCAATAACCAATGATCCAATGTTATCGATACAATGCGTAAATATAATTTTTTTAAGATGTACCTTTATTTTAATACTCTCATGTCAGCCACGTCCATACGCATTTCCATCAGGCGATGAAGCAACATTATTATATTCATTTCACTTTATAGATAGTACAAGATAATATAAGAGTGGCTTAGGGAAAACTCTGTGAATGTCCTTGAGTGGCTTAGCCAGAGCCCAGACTTGGACCCAATCAAACATCTCTGGAGAGATCTGAAAATGGCTGTCAACCGATGGTCCCCATCCAACCTGACAGAGCTTGAGAGAATCTGCAGAGAAAAATGGCAGAAAATCACTAGATCCAGGTGTGCAAAGCTTGTCGCATCATACTCAAAAAAGACTTGAGGCTGTAATCGCTGCCAAAGGTGCTTCAACTAAGTACTGAGTTAAGGGTCTGAATATTTATTTCAATGTGATATTTAATTTTTTTCTTTTTAATAAATTTGCAAAGTTATCAAAAATCTGATTTTGCTTTGTCATTATGGGGTATGGAGTGTAGAATGATGTGAAAAAAATAATTTAAAGCATTTTAGCATAAGGCTGCAACATAAAATGTGAAAAAAAAATGAAGGGGTCTGAATACTTTCTGAATGCACTGTGTGTGTGTGTGTGTGTGCTATGTATACACTCATTAGAGTGTTGGATACTTACAACACTTATTAATCTTGGTTATTGTTAGTTTTTACATATACTAATGCATTTTTAACATTCAAATATATTTTTGAATTAAAATTTATCAACATTAATATATGCTGTAAAAATTATTATTCATTGTTTGTTCATAATACTTAATGTTGTATATAATCTTGATGTATAGAGCCTTAATGTAAAGTGCTAACTACAATCATAATATTAATATTCCTTTAATATATACACCAGAATGTAAAGAAAAAAATACTTAAAAGGACATTCTTCATATTTAGATTGTGGCTTTGAGGCTGTAACCCTCAATTTTTGAATGAGGGCACAGCGTATGAAGAAAAGTGAATATTAAACAATTTCCAGCAACAAAGTCAACAGCTGGCAATAGCGGTCATCGTGCTGTGGGCATGAGTAATGCTGCCCCAGAACATGCCACTGGGGCTTCTCTCATTTTTTTCTCTGGCAAATATTTGTTTTTGATTTGCCAGAGAGAAAAAAATAAATAAAATACTCGAAAGTCTTCGAGCACAGAGCAAACGGCGACCGGGGCAAATTAAAGATGCGCTTGAGTGCACTGTCAGGGAAAGGGCGAAAACAAGCCTCTTGCAGTCTGAGAGGGGGAAGGAGGTGTCTCTCTTGGGCGAGAATGTCGTGCCTCTTCCTGAAGAGGTCAGCAGTGGGCCTTTGGAGACACTGGGACATGATGGAGACATGGTGGTACAGGACAGGGGCCAGATGCAAGTTAAGAAAACCCTTAGTGACAATAAACTTACAATTATAAGTTTAAGGGTTTTCTTAACTTAAGGGGTTTCTTGCATCTGGGCCCAAAACTGCACGGGCAGTGGAGCTAATAAAGTCCATGCAAGATCAAGTTTAACACACGTCTTATCCAGGGTCATTAAGAAGGTCAGAATTTATAACGACCGACTCAACCTCTTGTACAACTGTGATATCCACTGCAGTCTTGCTTAAAATGAAACATTTTAAGCAAGACCCCCCCTTTATGCTGTATCATGCAGCGATGCTCCCGTAAGCTTTAAGAGATTTGTTTATTTGCATTGCGGCTGGTTTTGCAGCTTGCGAGTGACCCCACCCAATTTTCACAAGCGCTTATGACAGCAGGCCTGCTTAGCAACTCCCCTCTCAATTAACATACTATTAGCATAATATTAGCATGTGTGGATTTGGGTGTTAATGGCTGGAGAAAAATTATTCAAAAATCAATTTGATAAATTACAAATGGAGGCCATCGGGTGCAAGCAGTCTCTTCATGTTCTGATCAGTCAAGCTGTTTTACAGATAAAGCACAAGCGCAATCAAACTGTCGGTACAAAATGTTAAGTGCTATACCCAAAACTTTTAAAATGGTTGAAATTTAGTGATTTGATTATATGTGGGATCCCCATGAAAATGAATGAACAAAGGGGAATCTAATGAAAACTATCAAGAGCATGTTTGGGTCACATTTTACCACAAAAATAAAGAAAAAAGAAGAAGAAAGAAATCATAATTTACATGAAGAAATTGAAGCCTGTTCTTAGGACCATTAAGATTTTTTGCATTGTGACAAATAAGACCCCTCCCCCAAATGACAATGGCCTTCTAAATTCTAAATAAAAACTATTATTTACATGGTAAAGTATGTACTGTATTCAATATACAATTTTAAGTACACATCATTTGTGTACAACAATTATTTGTTGTACTGAATTAAATGTATGTATGTAAACAGGATGTATTTAAGTAATGAGAATGAGATTTTCTTTTCTGCATTACAGAAATAAGAATACGATTTTTGCATTATAGTAATAATAATCAAAGATTTTCAAATTACACTGAGAATAACAGCTTTTCGCATTTTTTTTTTCTCATTACAATAATTGGAATTATGGAGGATAATAATTAAATATTTAAATAAATCATTAAATACATAATGAAATTGCAAAAAAAAAAAAAAAACTAACAAAAAAAAAAAACAATAAAATGATGTCTTAGGGTTGATTATTGACTTTCTGGTCGGTTAGTTTATGTGCGTTTTTTTCACACCGCAACAATGGCTGAGCCATCTGTTACAGATGAAGTTTCAGATGAAGTTTCCAAACCAAACCAAACTTTGATAATGATTTATTTTAATCCATACAGAAGATGTACACTGTCGTCATGTAAAATGTGATAGCAATAACCCTAAAAAAAAAAAAAAAAAAAAAGAAGAAGCTCTGCTAAAATGAAAAATAAACCCAAAGACAATGCTAAAATGAAAATGGACAAAAACAAGTGCTAAATTGAAATCAACAGGGCATTTATTGATTTATTTTATGATTCAATAAGCAATTTAATGAATTTACAGTTTTCTAACTATTACATCAAATACAGTATATATACTAGACCATTTCAAGAATGTAAACAAAAACAAAGGAATTAGATCGGTCCAGATGCATTTCCGGGTCCTTTCAACAAAGTCTCTTTTTCAGGGTAAGTCAGTCCTCTCTGCTGCCCTTTTAGGAACGTTCTTGGGCAGTTTTGGCAGCTATGTAAACAAGCGGCATGAAAGTGCAGCTCCTATATACTTGAATGGGGAAAGACCAAAAACTCCAAAACGGTTGGTCAAGATTATGAAAAAAGAACATATTTTAAATAAGCAGTAAAATCTGACAACACTATGTGGCTTCACTCGAGCAGTCTGGCTTCCAGGGTGCGGGTCTTGCGAAGCATCTAACTCGCACCGGACCCTCCCCGCTCCGTTCCTGGACCTGTAAAGATGTCAGCAGGTAGAGACTGGTCTCCGGAGGAGAGGCGTGCTCGGCGTTTAAAGGCAGCAGTGATGAGGCTCTTCATTGGAATCATGCAAGCCCCATCCGTGCAGTGGGGCGACGATGATCCACGGGAATGGCGTGTCGTTCCATCAAAACTGGTATTATAAATTGTTTCTTTACCTCGGATTATGCTGTCAAAGCAATTATACCATCTTGTATAGCTAATGCGCATGCGTGTTCTCGAGTTGATTGACAGGCATTTTCTATATCTAAAAGGTGATTGGCTATTTTACTTGTAAGGCAGGTTGACCGTTGGCTGCCGTTTGGCGTTCCAATTTCTCCCATTTATTTTAATAGAAGTGGACCATCTCTGCTAAATAGTCTCTGTTTTGACAAGCAGGAAATGTTCATGGAACAATGATGTCACTTGACGTCGCCAACGAACAGTCCTTGAAATGTTCTAAATACACTATATACAGTGCATTCCGAAAGTATTCAGACCCCTTCATTTTTTTTCAATTTTTTTTGTTGCAGCCTTATGCTAAAATGCTTTCAATTATTATTTTTTTTCACATCAATCTACAACCCCAATTCCGAAAAAGTTAGGACAATATGAAAAAATGCTAATAAAAACAAAAAGGAGTGATATGAAAATTATATTCACCCTTTGCTATATTGAAAGCACCACAACTACACATAATATGATGTTTTACTTTGTGAATTTAATATTTTTATTATTTTTTTTTTTTCCAAATTGACAGTAATTTCAAATCAGATGATTGCAACACGCTCCAAAAAAGTTGAGACAGGGGCAATTTAAGACAAATAACAATTTGATGAGTTAAAATAACAAGGCAATGTGAAACAGAAGATGTTAAATAGGTGAGGCAGTCACATAGTGTCATAGTATATAAGGAGTCTCCAAAAACAGCCTAGTCCTTCAAGAGCAAGGATCATTCAAGACTTGTCAATTTGCCAACAGATGCTTCAACAAATAATCCAGCAATTTGAGAACAATGTTCTCCAAAGACAAATTGGAAGAATTTTGGGAATTTCACCCTCTACAGTGCACAATATAGTTAAAAGATTTAAGGAATCTGGCCCAATCTCAGTGCATCAAGGGCAAGACGAAACCACTTCTGAATGCACGTGATCTCTGATCCCTCAGACATTACTGTCTTAAAAAACATCATTCATCTGTAATGGATATCATGAACATGGGCTTGGGATTACTTTAGTAAACCTTTGTTAGTCAACACCATTCACTGCTGCATCCACAGATGCAAGACTTTACTATGCAAAGCAGAAGCCCTACATCAACACTGTCCAGAAGCACTGCTGACTTCTCTGGGCTCGGTCTCGTCTTAGATGGAAAGTAGAACAGTGGAACTGTGTTTTTTGGTCCGAAGAGTCTACATTACAAAAAGTTTTTCAAAATCACAGCTGTTGTGTTCTCCGGGCCAAAGAGGAAAAGGACCATCCAAGCTGTTTAGCGTCAGGCCCAAAAGCCAGTGTCTGTATTGGCCAGGGGTGTGTCAGTGCCCATGGCATGAGTAACTTGCACATCTGGGAGAACACCATGAATGCAGACAGATATGTAAAAATTTTGGAGCAACATATACTGCCATCCAGCACCTTTTCCAGGGACTTTCCTGTATTTTCCAGCAGGACAACTTCAAACCACATACTGACCAGATTTCAAGTACATGGCTGTGTGAGCAGAGAGTGTGGGTGCTAGATTGGCCTGCCTGCAGTCCTGACCTGTCTCCAATTGAGAATGTGTGGCACATTATGAAGCGCATTAGATGGCAACGAAGACCCCATACAACTGTGCAGCTAAAGACCGACATAGGGGGCCTGGGTAGCTCAGTGGTAAAGACGCTGGTTGCCACCCCTGGAGTCGAATCACTATGCAACCATGAGGACTTAAAAGCACATTGGGAATTGGGCATTCCAAATTGGGAAAAAAAGACCTACATAATGGATGAATTGGGGAAAATTCCACTTTCTAAACTTAACAAACTTGTGCCTTAAGTGCCCAAATACTTAATAAGTGTTATTAGAAGAAATGGTGATATTTCACCATGGTAAACATTCGATTGTCCCAAATTTTTTGGAGCATGTTGCAATAATCTGATTTGAAATTACTGTACATTTAATACAAAACAATGAAATTCACAGGGTAAAACATCATATAACGTGTTGTTGTAGAGCTTTCAATAAAGCAAAGGGTGAATATAATTTACAAATCACAAATTTTTGTTTTTATTTGCCTTTTTCATACTGTCCCAACTTTTTGGGAATTGGGGTTGTACATTCCATACCAAATGACAAAGCATAAAACAGATTTTTGATAACTGCAAATGTATTAAAAAGAAAAAACTGAAATATCACATTGACATAAGTATTCAGACCCTTAACTCAGTACTTAGTTGAAGCACCTTTGGCAGCTATTACAGCCTCAAGTCTTTTTGGGTATGATGCGACAAGCTTTGCACACCTGGATTTGGGGATTTTCTGCCATTCTTCTCTGCAGATTCTCTCAAGCTGTCAGGTTTGATGGGGACCATCGGTGGACAGCCATTTTCAGGTCTCTCCAGAGATGTTCGACTGGGTTCAAGTTTGGGCTCTTGCTAAGCCACTCAAAGACATTCACAGAGTTGTCCCTAAGCCACTCTTGCGTTGACTTGGCTGTGTGCTTAGGGTAATTTTCCTGTTGGAAGGTGAACCTTCGGCCCAGTCTGAGGTCCTGAGCGCTCTGAATCAGGTTTTCATTAAGGATATTTGTATTCTGCTTCATTCAGATTTCCTTCAACCCTGACCAGTCCCCCAGTCCCTGCTGCTGAAAAACACCCCCACAGCATGATGCTACCACCACCATGCTACACCGTTGGGATGATATTGCGCAGCTGATGAGCGGTGCCTGGTTTCCTCCAGACATGATGCTTGGAATTGAGGCCAAACAGTTCAATCTTCATTTCATCAGACCAGAGAATCTTGTTTCTCACTGTCTGAGAGTTCTTTAGGTGCTTTTTTGTGTCTTGCACTGAACAGAGGCTTCTGTCTGGCCATGTCTGTCTGCCATAAAGCCCAGACCACTGTGCTCTTGGGAACCTTCAATGCAGCTGAATTTTTATTTTTTTATTTTTTTATTTTTTGTAGCCTTTTGTAGCCTTCCCCAGGACGGTACCTTGACGCAATCTTGTCTCTGAGCAGTTCCTTTGACCTCATGGCTTGGTTTTTGTTCTGATATGCATTTTCAGCTGTGAGACCTTATATAGACAGGTGTGTACCTTTCCAAATCATGTCCAATCAATTGAATTTGCCACAGGTGGACTCACAGCAATGAGAATTACAGGTTTTTTTGTATTTGAGTAATGAGAATTACAGTATTAAGAATAATAGTTTTTTACTTAACTTTAATGAGATTTTGGGGGTAAATTGTCAAAATTCATCAAATTTTTATGGTCCTAAAAATAGGCTTAATTTTCTTTATGCAAAAAATAATTTCATATTTTAATCTTTTAACTTTGGGATAAAATATCAACCGTGGACATTTCATAATGAAATTCACCCACAAACACAACCCACCCACAAAGAACTTTCCATAACACTGAGTGTATCTGAATAATACACAGGAGCTGGCAAATATACAAAATAATATAAACAAAAAAATCACATAAATAAAAGGACAGATGTTAAGACGCAGACGTCTCTGAAAGACGCAGAAAAGTAAAAAAGATTTAATGTGAATGAGTGTTGATGTGAAGGGAAGGAGGGGTGGGGTAGGCCAGCTGTTGATGAAGTCAATGAATGTGAACAAACGTAACGTGTCATCTGTAAGGGGAAATATGTGTCGAAGCTAACTGGAGAGCAGCCTTAGGCTCTGCTGTTCCTCTCAATCCCATGCTTGTTTCTCACCTACCGCTAAACTGACGCTAAACAGCAGAACAAACCATCTACAGCTGTGTTTGCTGGTCCAAAACATCCCCAGACCACACAGACTGTATTCTCACGCTTTATGGGCCACAAGATTGACACAGAAGCATGTAAACAATGCAAATGTTTTTTTATATATTCTTCAATTAAAGGGGATATTAAAAAAGGACATCTCACATGCAGTTGGTTTCGAATCTGGATATGGGTAACTGATATGAAATACTTTTGGGAAGTTGACATGTCCTACTCCATTTAAAACTATAAAAAACCTTTACCGATTACAGGACATTTAAATATATTTTAACCTAAAATCTTCAAGGACATGTTATGCTAGCTAGCCATTTATGTTTAATGCTTAGTTTAATAGTTTAATTTAAATTTTATTTTTTATATATGATGTTTTTAGTGTTGGTTAGGTTGATATTTAACAATTCGCCTGTTGTTTGAAATTCGGTCTATTGGTGTCAACTGTATTTTAATTTCCACTTGTGATGTTCAACGGTACGCGTGTTAACATTTCGCCTTTGTAGTGCAAGTGCAGATATGTTTGGCTTTGGTCCTGTTAAGGTACTGTGTGCATGCACATTTGTCTGTCAATTGTAATGTGTGTGTGTGTGTGTGTGTTGAAGTTCTGAGTACTCTCTAATCCCCCCCCACCCCCCTCATGAATACATTAGCGGAGTGTCTTAAACTCAGCTTAGCTGGCGGCTCTGGAGGCACATCACATCTTATTACCTACTTTAAATCATTAATGTGACATGGTTTTCACTCAATCTCCAAGCACCCACGCTTCAAATCTGCACATTTCACTGAGCTGTCATACAAGAACTTTGGAAAACAAACACACACACACTGTAAAAAACACATAAGCTAGCATGAACTTATAACATGTAAAAACAGTAAATACACACACTGAATTATGCTAGTTGCTAAATCCAGATGAGGTTGTTACCTCGATAAAAACATTTAGCCCCGTTTTTGTTTGACGCTCAGCAGAGACCAAGATGCAGACAGAGGGAAAGATATCCCAAGGAATCAGATATAATATTTATTTCTCTTTTGTTCTTTGGCTCAAACTGTGCAGACAAACACACATACAAAAAAGAAAAGTCACAAAACACTCCACATTCAGCATTAGCTACAGGAAAAAATCTTTACAAAAAATCTTTACAGTGCCCTGAGCTACGCTACTTCACTTAAACACTTAAAGACTACATTTTCCAGCCCACTTTAGCCACGTTTAAATGAAAATTAGGAGTAACTCCCTCTCAGACAAACACTCAAGACAGCAGCACACACCCACTGGAGACTAAACACATTACAGTGCTGCAAAAAGACAAGAGCTTTAAACCCAGAAGCATTTACAAAAGCACTGAGATTAACAGATCACACTGCATTATGTAAAGCTTTTGATATTGAAAGATAGTGGTACCTTCATGCATTTTCCTTTCTATTGTTGCCATTCCACCACCCTTCTTGTTGTTAATTAGATCACTAATTTGATTGGATGTTATTGCCTTGAACTCTGTACAGCTGGCCTTCTGATTGGTGGAAAACTATGGCAAACTGCTCTTAAATTAACATAAAAGGTGTGTTCGACTTAATGCCGTATTTACTGTAGCAGCAGGCCAAGTTCCAAAAAGGGGCGGAAGCTCCAAAGTGCCAGCAAAGCTATAAAGAACCCCTAACCTAACCGAACCTAACCTAACCTAAACTAACCCTAACTGTGTGTGGAAGTGTCACCCCTTTTGGAGTTGGGGTGGGCAAATGGTTGTCTCGTCATCGGACTGGCAGTGGGGTGTCAAAAGTTTAATTCCAGCATTTCCAGCATGTCCACTGATTTTATGGCATGTAAACATTTACTATTATCAAATATTATACCTGTAAAAATGTATATAATTAACTCTTTCACAAAAAACGGAACATTTTAACATACACCGATGAGGTAAAACATTATGACCACTCACAGGTGAAGTGCATAACATTGATCATCACAAGGCCACATGTCAAGGTCTGGGTAGATTAGATGGTAAGCGAACAATCAGTTCTCGTAGTCAATGTGTTGAATACAGGAGAAATGGGCAGGAGTAAAGATCTGAGCGACTTTGACAAGGGCCAAATTGTTATGGCCAGATGACTAGGTCAGAGTATTTGTGAAATGGCAAGGCTTGTGGGGTGCTCCTGGTCAGCATTGGTGAGTAGTTACTGACAGTGGTCCGAGGAGGGACAAACCACAAACTAGTCACAGGATGTTGGGTGCCCAAGGCTCACCAGAATGCACTCTGGGAAGACGACAAGCCGGTGGAGGGAGTGTGATGCTCTGGGCAATGTTCTGCTGGGAAACCTTGGGTCCGGCCATTCATGTGGAAGTCAGTTTGACACGTGCCACCTACCTAAACATCATTGCAGACCAGGTACACCCCTTCATGGCAATAGAATTCCCTGATGGCACTGGCCTCTTTCAGCAGGATAATGCACCCTGCCACATGGCACACATTGTTCAGGAATGGTTTGAGGAACATGATGAAGAGTTCAAGGTGTTGACTTGGCCTCCAAATTCCCCAGATCTCAATCTGATTGAGCATCTGTGGGATGTGCTGGACCAACAAGTACGATCCATGGCGGCTCCACCTCGCAACTTAGAGGACTTTAAGGATCTGCTGCTAATGTCTTGGTGCCAGATACCACAGAACACCTTCAGGGGTCTTGTAGAGTCCATGCCTCAGCGGGTCTGAGCTGTTTTTGTGACATGTGGAGGACCAACAGCATATTAGGCAGGTGGTCATAATGTTTTGGCTCATCAGTGTACATATTTCAATAATTAAAATAATGACTAACCAATTTCAAAGTTGTTTGAGACAAATTTGTAAAAATATATTTATGATTTTATTTAAATGTTTGTTTTAATGTACCATTAATCGCAATAAATCACAGAAAACTGTGCAATTAATTTATTTTTTTTAATTGATTCACAAACCTAATTTTACTTGATTTTAGGCCATCTCCATGCTCTGATTGGACAGCACAGATGCCTTGTTATTTTGAGAGTACAGTAATCTTATCCAGACTGTATATGCACATAAAAGTAGTATTTTTATTGATATGGGAGCTGAAATTGTATGACAACACTGGAAGGTGCTTCATTTTTTTATGGCAAATGTTATTCAAAAAATTAACCAGGTAGTTTAGAAAGTCTGATTTGAAAGTATTTTCTAATGTTCCAAAAAATCTTAGACCACCTACATGAGGGAAAGTGCTCAAGACAAACCTTTAAGATTTGTTAATAATACTGTGTAATTCATGCAAAGTCTTCTACAAATATTTGTAATCTCAGCAGGTGTCCTACTGTCCAGTATAACGTACATCATTCCAGACAAATACAGTGATGTCAAACACTGGCAATTCCCTAAGTTCTTGGTTGAAACATTTAGTATATCCTTGATGTATAAGGGTAGACCGTTAGAATACGTTGTTGTACTTTTTGCAGATTTACCACACTGTTTGTCCAATAAAAATTCCAAGTTTATTCCAGTCCTTTGTGGTTACTGGATAAGGACTTTTAAAAATAATTTAAAATTACTGCAAAAAAAAAAAAAAAAAAAAGAAAGAAAAGATTGGCCAGGCACCAACCCTCGAAATGAATATGTTTAAATGATTATACTTAAAAGTATGTACAAATGTCAAACTGAAATTTGAATGTTGTCAAAAGAGAATTCTGCTTTCTGGAGGAAAAGTACATTGTTTCCCATGAAAAACAAACAACCCCCAGAAAAATGACTTTTTTCCTGATATTTCCAGGTTTTCCATGACTGTGGTGCAATGCAGTGGTACATTGTGATTGAGTTTGTGAGTTGCATTAGGACAGAAAAAGGAGTCAGACACACGGTAGAGATACAGAACACATTGCTGCTTTTATTTGAGCCTTGACTGGCAGTAATACTGAAAAACGTCAACTTAGAACAGATGGTGGTAACCCACAGCTTGCTTTTTTTTTTTTTTTTCCTCCATAAGAGTACAGTAACTCTTGCTTTTATTGTGGCATGAATAACATCAATAAAAGAAAGAAATATACAACTTATATTACACTGTGTTATGAACAAAATATAAATCTATAACTCTATGCTATATTTACATAATTATCTTTCTCGATTTTCAAGTTGAGATGGTAAGATAAGTACTTTTTGTTTGTCATCGTTTAACATTGTTTTGAGCTCCACACGACATTGATTGTCTTTTCTATTATCGTTCATAATACAGGTCATCATCATCATCATGATCTTTAAATTCATCACATATGTGTTCATAAAGCCCATGAGGTTACCGTGCCATCAGATAATTGACACAATGTGACCCTGTATGTTAAAACCAGCCAGTTCTTCCTCTAGTATACGTGTCTGATTGATATGATTGTGGGAATTTCTACATGAGAAAACATGGTCACACCAGATGGCTGCTATTTTGTGATTGTGACATCACTTTTGTGAGTTTGATTGACAGAGGGAGACATAGTGTGGAGCTAAAACAATTCTGGAGTCCAACAGATAAAAATACGGCCATTCACTGGAGCGTCACTGGAATCAGACAATCTGATTACGAATTCAGAAAGATTCTGTGTTTAGATTGAAGAGATAGATGCTCTGTATTAAAACTGTGAATTGAACTGTACTCTAAAACACAGTAGGTTTACAAATGCATCAGTCCAAACCAATGATCTTCCAGTGAATCGTAAGAGGATTGTTCTGTTCAATAACAACTGGGGTATAATATAGTTTTCTTTATCTTCAGTATAAAAAAAAAAAAAGATTTCAACAGATAGGAACTTCACATTATACATAAACCATTACAAATAAAAATATCATGTTCTTCTCAGAGTATTCAGAGTCCTAGTGCTTTTAGAAATGTGTTTAGAGTTCATGAACAATGCACGTATGAGAAACGAAAATGATGAAAAAGAGAAATGTCTCTTTTCCTTCATGTCAGCAGTTCACTGTGACCACTTTCTCAGAGATATACCAGCGTCAAAATAGGATTAATAATAATAATTAAAAAAAAAAACATAAAAAGAAGAAAAAAACAAAAGAAAATATTGAACATAATAATTAGATCTAAATAACTACCCAGCTAAATATAATGCTTTATCAAGCGCAGTTTCCATACGATCATAAAAAAACTCCAACTGGAGGAAAATAATAAATTATACTGTACATAACTTACTAAACTTAAGAAAATGCTGCCTAATCTTATAATTATTGTTAATAATATTATTACACTATAGGCAGTTTAAAAGAAAATAAAATACAGTATTTGCAAATACAAACTAAAACATTGACATGCAGAATCTGAAACGGCTCCTCTCAACCTCGACAGCAGAGTGACGTTGACATGGAGGCAAAACACAAATACAAACGACTGTAACGGATGGGGCTGGACCTGATTAAACCAAACAAACTAAACAAAGAGGATCGCGCAAAATGCGTTCGGTCAGAGTGAGTGTTAAGTGTGTAAATTATGTTGCTAGCATTGCAGGCATCAGAGTACCTTCAAGATTACGGGACAATAGCCACATTTTTAGAAAAATCCCATGTAGGACAGAAAAGTGGAATTGCGCATTTGTATTGATACGTTTTCATAATTTGTATCGATTTTTATTATATGTGTGCAGTCTGAACATATAATTTGATTTGTGCTGTGCTGTGTAGGGCTTTAAGGTGCAAAACAATTTTCATTAATAATTTTTGTTTTCCAGTAAAAATATATAAACATCCATAAAACAAGATAGATTTACTTAAGGAAAAGTGTGTAAGATAATAAGACTTAGACAATATATCTTATATAGCATTGGCAAATTGCGTTCTTGTTCTAAGCATAAACCCCACAAAATTAAAGTTATGCTTAAAACTAGACAAACATTTGCCAATGGGGCAAACATAAATTCATGATATATTCTCTGAAAACAAGTCTTACACAATAAAACTTGCGTAACATCTCACAAAATCTTGTTTTTAGGATTTTTAGACATTTTTATTGTAAAACTAGACAAAAATACTGATTAAGAAAATGTTTTTTTGCAGTGTAAATCTATAGGAGTGCAGACAGCAGAGATGTATCTGGCTGATGTTCACTAAACAGCTTGTGTTTCTCTCCCCTCCAGCTGCCCGCTCATGCCCACACCAGGCCGGAGAGAGGCTGGCAGTGTAGTTACAGTTAGGTCAGCCGTCAATCAAATGCTGTTGCTGTGCCAACAGCAGCCACACAGGTGCAGTGAGATGGAGTGGGTCAGTGAAAGCCACACAGGGAGCAAATGACTGATGGCACGGCTCTGACGCTCCTCTGCACAGATAAACAGTGTGATAGATGGGAAAATTGAAGGAAATAAAGAGGAGGTAGAGACAGAACACAAACCCCTGCAGAGGACAAGAGATGTGAGATATATTAAGGGGCACTGATTGAAACACACATAAGCACACACACATGGTTTGCTTGTGTGGAGATCCCTGGTTTCTCTGAGTGTTTGGGAGCCTTTCTATCTTTCTACAGAGTACTGAGTGCTGGGGCTTGTGGAAAGGATGGAGTGGAGTCCTATACAGACACTCTTTTCTTCTCCTTCAGTATGCCATTCAAGCACAGGCTCTTATCTAGAGACCATTCTTTACCCATCTCTTTTCCTTTTGGAATGATGAAACTGATGAAAAGAAAAACAGGTTGTTCAGGGAGATAATGAGAAAGAAAGAAAAAAGAAAGGAAGGAAAGAAAGGAAGAAGAAAGCAACAAAGGAAAGAAAGAAGCAAGCAAGGAAGGAAATATGGAGGAAGGAAAGAAGGAAGTATGAAGGAAGGGAGGAGGAAGTAAAGAAGTATAAAGGAATGGTGGAGGAAGGAAAAAGAAAGTAGGAAGGAAGGGAGGAGGAAGTAAAGAAGTATGAAGGAATGGTGGAGGAAGGAAAAAGAAAGTAGGAAGGAAGGGAGGAGGAAGGAAAGAAGTAGGAAGAAATGATGGAAACAGGGATGTAGGAAGGAATGAAAGAAGGATGGCTCATAATTTTGTGTTGCTGTGCACCAATGCAGTGTCAATCTGCTTGCTAGCATGAAATTTATGAATTTAATATTACATATATATTGAATGTTTTTAAATGTTCACATGACCAGCACATCAACCGTCTACATGTAACAAAAATTAACTTAAAATCTATCATGAAAGGCGCATTCATCCACACACATGTTAGGAATTACAAACATAACGAAACGTGCACGCATACAATAATTCTGCTCGAGGCTTCACTCTCCACGACAACCTTCTCCATGTCAGCTGTTCGGCAAACACAAAGTTTGTGCTATCTCATAAAGTTTGTCTCCACACCTGAGAGAGAGACACATCAATGTCCAGAGTTCCCACAGAGAAGAGGAAAAAGGAAAAGTGTGTCAAGAGGAAAAGATGCGAGGAAGGAGGGATTGTCTGTCATTCAGCATTTGTCCAGACTCCTGAGTGAAGGGACTTGAATCCTCCCTTCCATCCTTTCGTCCAAAAGAAAAGACATTGTTGACTGTAAGAGGATATGGGCATGAGGGTGATAGAAAGATTCAGCAAATAGGAAATGTTTGTCATGACTTCTGTCAGGTGCATTTATGGTGATGAGGAAAATAAATGTCTTTTTTCTCGAATAAAACTGTAGCACAAAAACAACAAAATCACATTCACAAGCCACTTGTTGGCACTGTGTACCTGAGTGAGAATATTATAGAATCAAGAAAAAAAGCTGTTTTAAAAGAGTCTCTTTATAAACAAACAGGTCCACCATTTTAAAGTGTCAATGACAGATCAACTGACAGGTCCGTGTTTCTAATTTTCATAATAAATGTCTCTATAACAAACTGGTTGCAATTTGTCCTGTTGTCGTAGCTTACTCGTGATTTGAAACAAACTTGCCGTAGTATGTTAGCTCAGCAGGAGTCAAAGGCAAGTTTTGCGCTTCCTCTACAAGACCCTCCTTTTCCTGTAACAGTCATTTTGATTGACAGGTCCTGTGCTTTGCTGCATTATCGAGACTCCCGTGGGAGGGGCTTGGCTCTGGAGGAGTCCTGATTGGACAGTGTATGGGGACAGAACAACGTTTTCTTGTGTGAGATGCCAGGTGATTGGTAAGATGGCTGTGACTGGCAGGTTTACTGAACGATGTGGTTCTCGCTGTCGCTGCCATAGTCGGCGTCGTCGTCTTCGTAGTCGAAGTCATCGTAGGCGTCGCCATTGCCGTCATTCATTCGGAGATCCTCCTGTTTCACCCGAGCCCCCTCCTTTTTGTGGGTGCTGAGGTATGAGGGCTGGCTGGTAGGCGGGGCTGGTTCAGGGCTACTGGACATGCTCGAGTGCTCAGAGGGCATCTGTGGAGATGGCATTCCCGCCATCGAGAGTGCGCTCGGGTACACAACGCCCGCTGGTGACAAGGGCAGCTGGGCCTGCTGCCTATAGTACAACAAATACACACAATCTGTTGGTATGGTCTGGGTGAAAACTAGTCGGCTTGTTGTTTCCTAAATACGTAAACTTTACAAACAGACGTAAATGGGTTGCTAATCACTTTGACTTGAATTCATCTTACTTGGATAAAACCCTTGCTAAAGGGTAAGTTCACTCACAAATGTATATTCTGTCATCATTTACTCACCCTCATGTTATCCCAAACCTGTATGATTTTCTTTATTTCGTGACACAAAAGGTGAAATTTTGAAGAATGTTGACGCTGCACTTTTTTCCATAAAATGACTGCAAATGGTGACTAACAAGGCCTTTTCTTTCAGGAGGAAAATAAATGATGACAAAATTAAATTTTGGTTGAACTTAACCTTTAGCAAGGGTCACCCTCCACATAAGCACATATTAATCATCAAATATGTTCTGATTGGCTGTGATTGTGTGACACTTTCAGTCAGTTCAGACAAATTTTAAACTTGTAAACAATTGTAAAAATTGTAAACTTGTTGCACTGCTCCTGGTTAGGACATGGCGTAAAAGAATACACCAATAAATATACCAATAAAAACCGATATGAAACTCACCCTACAGTGAAATACTGCCGCATTTCCTGTCTGCGGTTGCGCATGATGGCTTTGTATTCGCCAATGCGCAGCTTCTTGCCGTCCACCAGGCAGGTGCGTTTGGGCCGTGGCTTGTATTTGTAGTCAGGGTACTTTTCAAGGTGCTGCTTACTAAGACGGGCCTGTTCTTCATAGTATGGCTGCTTTTCCAGGTTTGTCATGGCCTTCCAGCGAGAACCTAAAATAACAATGAGGTGTTAAAAAACAAATACACACCTCACATAGAGGCACACACATAATTCTCTTTTTAACTGAACTGCCAGGTTACTCAAATTTGCTCTAAAAGAGGGTTTTGTTTGGTCTAATGATTACCTTTGAGATAAGCTGATGTTAAACAAAGCAGAATAGAGTGTGCTCTCTGCCCTTACAATCACACACTTACACACACACTGGTGACATGCATCATTATTCCAGGTGACAGTGGGTTAAGTGGGCCACTTACACACTCCATCTAATTATCAGAGCTCAATAGGCGTACCTGCAACCTGTGTCCTTTATTTCTCATTAACACAGGCCTGTGAACACACACACATCCACACACAGGATCCAAAACGAACACTCTTACTTGCCAAATTGGCTTTGCCTAGAAAATAAAACAGGTGACTTTATAGGGAACTGCAATATAATAAATTATTTAAATTAAATTGTAAGAACGATAGTCTGGCTGTCACTGATGTAAGTGAAGCAAACGGTCCAAATAAAGGACCGCAAATCACAGTCTACTTGCGGATCTTTTAGCAACTTTTACCAATAGAAGTTTATCTAGGATGTTTAAAAAAAAAAAAAAAAAGTTTTCCCCCCAACAGAACTTCATGTGGCGACACATACGTGGAATATTCTTCACAGGTACAAAATCATGATGTGTCTTCACGTTTTTGTGACAGGTGCAGTTTCTCATGACACAATGACCTGTGCTGTTTCTCACTAACACACAAGGTAAAAACAGCTACTGTAAATAATGAATTTGTCATGAGGACAAAAATATGTTTTTATTAAAAAATAATGCTAAATACAGTTTCATGGCCGTTAAGAACTTCATGGGCGGGAAATTTTCTCAATTCACCTAGGTCTGGCAAAATGTTAATTTTGGACCCTTCACATAAACTACTGTCTTTTTGTTCAAAACCCGTAGCGAGAGCTTGTGTGTTTAGGGAATTATGCATGTGTATGTGTGTGTGTGTGAGCCTGTGTTGAATTTGCACAGTCCTACTGTATGTTTAATGGGAAAAAGCTGTCACCACTGGCCCTGACACGCACCCAGCACTGGAAAGGGGAAACTCCTTCTGTTAACAATTGAGAGAGCGGGGCCTTATTAAAACCAGATTTCCTGGCGTTTTAAAACGCTTAGGAGCTCTTTAAAATGTCAAACACAATCCCAAAGGTCTGGAGAAAATGTCAGACAGACTGGAGTGCTGGTTTAATGCATAATGAATTATATCATCATTGTTGGAGTCGGCCCTCTAGAGCGATTCATTAGGCAGTGGTTACACAATGCAGTGCGGGAGTGTGTATGTGTGTTGGGGAGGAAGAATGGAGGGGATTCTCTGTGTCTGCAGCTGGCTGCACAGCTCTCACCAGTCTCTAAGTCCCACCCACTTTTAATATACTCACAAATCTCAGCCAGTTAGGGACAAGCAATCCAGTGTGTGTCAAATTAAGCTGAATGGAAGCTAGGTTTTTATCAAAGGCCTAAAACAGCACAGCTAGAAACAAGAGACTGAGCTAGTTAACCTGAAGTAGTTGGGTAGATTTACTAGCACTGGTCTATCTTTTAATGCAATCCAATACTCTCTGTCTCTCACCAAGGATCTTGCTGATGTTAGAGTTGTGCATGTCAGGAAAGGCTTGTAGGATCTTTCTCCTTTCATCTTTAGCCCAGACCATGAAGGCATTCATGGGCCTCTTGATGTGCGGCTCACTGCTGCCACGCCCTCGAGCCTCTCTGAAGATCCGTGAGTCCGACACACTGGGACTTCCTATATTACACATTAAATGCACAAATAAAAAAAAACATAGGGGTTAAGAATGTCTTTCAACACATGAAACGCCTTTCGCAACCTATTTTACTTCAGTAATGTAACACATTCAGAATGTGAGTTTGCAGTCGATTGTGGAGGACTATTCCCCCACCTGAAACTAATTGGCAATTTGTTAACATTATCCAATGGCAATTATGGCCTATGTGATGTCAGTCACCAGTGTTGGGTAAGTTAATAAAAAAAAAGTAATCCACTACAAATTACTAACTACTCTAAAATTATAATCAAATTACTTTATTGATTACTTCATTGAAACAGTAATCACATTACTAATTATTTTACTTTTAAGTTACTTTTTAAAACACTTGTCACAATTTTTTTTTTTTCGCTCAACAAATTCAAAATAATGTCTATTTTCTACTTGTTCATTGTCGCACACCCTTCAGTTGTCACAGAAACGCAAACAGGCTGACATATGAACATATTAATTCACATTTCAATTGTATTGCACATAAAGAATATTATTTCTTGAAGTATTTGTAACCTAAGTAATGTACTTAAAAGTAATAACTTTAATTGAAAGTCATTCACTGTAACTGGATTACAAGAATTTAAAATGTAATGTGTTACACTACTTTTTGTGCCTAAAAGTAATTAAATTTCAGTAACTAATTAGTTTGTAATCCAATTACACCCAACACTGAATTACACAATCAAATCAACTGAGAGAGGACTTAATGATGTGCAGTAAAAGAGCATCTTACCATCAGAATCGCCACTGATGCCAAAGTCCATCATTGCGTGAGTGAACTTGCTCTCTTCAGACTGCTTTAACTGCTGGCTCAAGCTCTCCAGAGCTGCTTTATCCTACACAAACACACAACATATACACAACCATTCCAGTTATATACATAATTGACAAATCAATACACATTCATCTGCATAAACACCAATGAACTGACCAATCAAGTGCCTGTAAGAAGACAGATGAAAGAAAACGAATGAAAATGCAAAAAGTGAACTAATGTTTATCCATCATCTACAAGCAGCCCGGAAGCCACCTGCAGTTTATTTACACTCATTCTCTCTCTCTCTCTCTCTCGCTCAGCCCTAAGGTCAACGCATTAGAAAGCGCGAGTGCTCTAGAGATGAGAGCGGGCTGGACCGCAGAGCTTCCTGGGTATTTATTACACCCAATAAAAAGCAGATTTACAATGCATTTACATGGCTAATGTGGCCAGGCCACATATTTCAACGCAACACCCCCCTGCTCTCTCTAAACATGCACACCCCTCCGTCAACCCCCCGGAGCTGCATCTGGGGCTTAATTAGTCAATTAGACTGCATCCTGAATCAACGCTACGTTTAAAACACAGTCCTCACCATTAGAGAGTGACCCAGGCCTTTTGCGACGCCATAATGAAATGCATTACACCATTTCACAGCCATCGAGATTTAATTGTTCAGACTGAGTTAGTGAGTGGGGTTTAAATTAATGTGTAATGGAGAGAGGATTTCTCTTCGGAGAGAGGGAGAGACAGATGATCGGGTTTGATAATGTGACTACGACACCAAACTACTTCGGCTTAGGACTGACACTAAAACTCGCCTTCATCTCATAGACAATTGACTTAGCTCATCTTACAAAATCCATTTAGATTTGTCACACAAAAGGGTTTAGGAACAAGGCTTGGTTTGACCATACCATGTGTTCATTGGGAACATGATGTTAAAAGGGCAGAGCAGATTCGCTTTCTTTCGCTCATAGAGTGAAGTTTATACAGAAAGGGGCAGAAATTGTCTAAAATCAGGAGATAATGGCCACACGAGGAAAACACACATCAGAAGTGTTGTCTGAGGTTGACTGCAGTCACGTAGGAGGTGAGATCGTGTAATAAAGAGAATTAGAGAGATAAAAAGTGATATTCAGCTGCACAGAATGGACACATTCAGGGTCCATATTTTACACTCACCAAGCACCAAAAACATGGCTTTGGTGAGTAAGTAAAACTGTTGTTCACCAGCTGGATGGTAACTGTACTAGGAACTGCAACATTACGTTCAGCTGGTTTACAAGCTAATTCAAAAACATCCGACAATGCAAGAAAACTTGATTAACATGAGACTTGAAATCATCGGGTTATTCTCTGCTTTTGATGTCGAAATGTAAACAGTCATGGACACAACAATTGTGCACATTGGATAAGCCGGTAAGAGTGCCAGTAAAGGTGTTACATGCAACGCAAAATCGGAGTCATGGGCAAAAAAGTATGTGTGCCGATCATTTTTGCTTAAACTGTTTATAAACTTAATCCTATGAAGGAAAATTTTTTAAGGCATTTACATGACCTTACACATTGTCAGCTCATTAAGCATAATTGGAGTTGAGATTGTGCATGTAGATGCATTTCAAAAGAATAATAAGACCAATAATCTGATGCGAGCTAATCAAATCCAAGACCAAAAGATTTGCACGTTTTCTAACTATTTTTACCATAGGAAGTTTATCTTAGATGCCTAAAGTTTTTTTTTCTCCAGAAGTCACTGCGGCAAAATATTTATGGAATATTCCTTGCATTAAGCCACCAAAAAGAAAGTATGAGTAACAAATCATAATGGTTCTTCACGTGTTTTGTGACAGTTTCTGTTTCACCAAAACTCGTATATCAATAATCTGCGAATTATGCTCTCGAGCATTATTTAGCCAAAGACAGCTAAATAATCCTACTATCTTATGGAGAACAAATATTTTTTAATTGAAAATAAGGTACAGTTTCATGGCTAGTAAGAAAGTTGTATGGCCAGTAAATATTCTCAACTCTAGTCATAGCCAGATGTGGCAAAACACATTCACATCCTCTCCGAGAGCAATCACTGATAATACTCTTTCATTTTCACCGTCGCAGCTCACGTGTGTTGCCCTCACATTGACCGCAACTAATCTGTCACTTTTTGTAGCATTTAAATGTGTAGCTTTAATCAAAAATAACCCCTCTGTACTCTAAACGTGTGGAAAAATGCAGTGTGGATGGCGAACATGTGTGTGTGTGTGTGTGTGTGTGTGTGTTTGTAAAGCTGTGGTCAGGGTAAAGTGCAGCTGATCTGTTGTAAATCATAATAAGTATAGAGTGTTTGGGAAATGTGGATTATTCCTAATGCACCTTCATTAACCTAGTAGCAATCAGCACAGCCACTAAGCCTGGCAGAGTGAAGAAGAAAACTGTTAACGTTTGAGCGTGTGCGTTAAACTAAATGTAGAAGATCAAGGAACACATAAACATGCCTTTGTTAAAGGGACAGTTCACATAAAAATAAAATTCTGTCATCATTTACTCACCCTCATGTTGTTCAGAAAGTCATACAGGTTTGGAACAACATGAGAGTGAGTAAATGATGACAGAATTTTCATTTTGGTGAACTATTTCTTTAAGCATCTGCCTACTGTGCATTTGCCACTGTTGATATGAGTTGATGAAGGTTTATGAAAAAACTAATTTCATTCACTCCTTGCTTATATAGTGCACACACTGACATCCACTATATAGGAAAAAGTGAATAAGCGAACGAGTGAGCTGACACCTGTGTATATACAAGCGTCTTCCTTTGCTGATGTGCACAATCATGCTGTTAAAGGTGGACGAGGCAAAAGCATCCGCTATTTATTGCTTGTTTTTGCATTTTAAAGCATTGGTATGCAAATATTTCGAAGAGGGAGTGTGTTTGATTACTTGTGGTCGAAGGGTTTCCTGTGCTGTAGCGTTTCGTTTGGTGTGCGGCCCAGCTGACTCCAGTGTGTTTAGCAAACAAGCCCAATTTACCACAGTCACTACAGTCACTTCACATTAGCATTAGCCACGCCGTTAGAATTAGCATCCCGTTCACTGTGCCCTGCCTGCCCTTAGCCTGCCTCTCGGAAATGACCACAGCATACAACAAAAGAGCTTTCAGATCTCAGCCACCTCCAACATTACTCTTCACAAGAAAAACCTGACAGCTTTGGGAAATTACTTTGTGCACAGATAAACAAGTTCTGTTTTAATAAAATCCTGTGTTTGTGTTTTTGCCAGTTTAATTTTTTGGTGATGGGCAGGCCCAGGAAACAAAATTGCAGACTTTTTTCATTCTCTGTGCTGATTTAGGGCTGTTAAAGTGATAGTACATCCAAAAATGAAGACTATGCCATCACTTACTGGCTCATATGTTGTTCCAAATTATTATTTTCTTCCGTGGAATACAAAAGATGATGTTAGGTAGAATGTTGAATGTCTCAGTCACCATACACTTTCATTAAATCTTTTACATAAAATGTAAGTGAATGGTGACTGATGCTGTAACATCTCCTTTTGTGTTCAAAGTCAGACTGAGTGGCAATCAGTAAGAATGTATGAGTGAGTGTGTAAATGCAAGATCAGATTTAATCGAACCTTCTCTGAGCGTCCATTGTTGAGACTCAGGCTGTTGACTGCTGCCACCTTGGCATCCAGAACCTGTTGCTCTCTCTTCAGCTGCTCCTTCATCTGTCGGGCCTCCTGGAAGGCTTTGGTTACAGCCTCATGATCGTTCAGGTAGCCGCCAGAGGTGATAGACGACAGCAGATCTAAAGGGACGACAGGAATGAAAAGTGAGAGAGAGCACAGGTGTTTGCAAAAGAGTTACACTGCAAAAATATTTCAACATCCATAAAAACTGCAGAAATTGCATAAGATTACAAGTCTTGTTTTCAGAGAATTCATCCTGAATTAAGTTTTTTTTTTTTTACCCATCTGCAAATTTTTGCTTGTTTCAAGCATGTATCAAATAAAATGTAGTGAGGTTTATGCTTGTTTTACACAAAACAAAGTACAAAAAAAAAAAACAAAAAAAAGCAGGGGTGTAAAAAATACTCCGAAATTATACTTAAGTGAAAGTATGGATAATGAGTGAAAATTTTACTCAATAAAAAGTCCAAATATCTAGTCAAAAACATACTTGAGTTTAAGTAAAAGAGTATTCACATTAAATTGTACTTAAGTATTAAAAAAGTAAAAAAGTAACTTTTTTTCCTAGCTAGAATGAAATCAAGAGAGGAGATTGTGTGAGAGAGGATGTTGTTAAATTCGATTGGTTTGTTAAGTTGCCTTTTTACTGTCTCTGATGACTGTCATATTTCTGCCACAGTGGCGTTCGCAACCTGGTCAAAGAATCATGTTCCAATAACTACATTTTGCAAAATGATTTTTATGTGGCCTGTTGTATGTAACACGGCAGTTTCCTGGTGGAATGAACACTAGAGGCACTAAAACAACAAAGACTTTTATCCCGTTTCACTCAAATCACGAGTAAAACAGCAGATTATCAGTTCATAAATACTTACTAAACCCTTTTTATGCTTGTTTATTTTTTATGATACTATCGTTAGGTTTAGGTTTAAGGTTTAAGGTTGGAAGGTAGGTTTTGTTGATTTAAACCTCGATAGAACATTAATCTTAAAAACCTCATCTGTTCAGCGCCACATAGTGGACATTTCACCTCTGAACTGCCCTGAGACGTGTAATGAACCACATCATTTTATTTTGCAAAAATGTTGCCACAGTCACGCAATGTTCGTTGCATGGGAGAAAGCACTCACGAATAGTGATGTCAGAGCACCCAGCCCCTTGAGACATAGAGAAATAAACTTTGGAGAAAGTTAGTAATGTTATTAGTTTTGTGATTTGTTTTCTGAGGTTTGCCAAACCTTGCTGTTGAGCAGATGGAAGAATTCAATAAAATTAATAATTAATATTTACTCACATTCCATTCTTTTTATTATCATTATTATTATCATCATCATCATTGCTGGTTTTATAGATAATATTATAATTAATAGTTACCTAAGAACAACAACAATAATAATTCAGCGAATAGAGAGTAGAAATTCATAGATATGATTTAAATATGAAGGCAAGTGTATAAATAAATGACATTATGTACACATTTAATTACAAAAGCCTTTTTTTTATATATATATTTGCAACGTGAATGATAATTTTGCCGTTTAGAATAAAATTTAGGACAAAAGCCATCAATATTTCTCACTTTGTGCTCATAGTTTTGAATAAATACATCACATTCAGTTGGGCGGTCAGATACGGTCTAGTCGCATAAATATTTCAATGTATCAGACGCTCAATCAGATCCACAATTCCAACTCTGCAGATGGTCGGAACTCCACACAGCCTCTGTGCGACACTCCATTTGATATGACTGACCTCTGGTCTGTCATCTGTCATTTGTCAGATGGAGTGAAAAGGCAGATTCAGTCCAGTAAGATGAAAGAAAATTATCTGCAAAAATGTAGTGAGTACTTTTCAAGTTTAAATAAAATTGTAAGGAGTAAAAAGTACTATTTTTTCTTTGGAAATGTAATTAAGTAAAAGTACTAGTATTCCCTTTACATTGCACTTAAGTACAAATCCCAAAAAGTATTATACTTAAGTATTATTTAAGTATTTTTACTCAATTACTTTACACCCCTGCAAAAAAACAATACAATTGTCCAAATATATTATCTGAAAAAATTGATGCTTACATATATTTTTAACTGAAAAACAGGACAAAATACAGATTAATAAGTTTTTTTTTTTGTTTTTTTTTCGCACTGTAGCTATGGCATGTGCATGTGCTGATATAAAGCACATTGATATAGAGCATTTTTTATTTAATGGATGGACTTAAAGTGAAGTCATCCGGCACTAAAACACTGCTGGGCTTCTGGGTGTAACACATTAGCATTGAGCATGCTGCAGGGTGAACCTATCAGTGTTTGCGTTAACACTGCCGAACACATTGACCATTTGACTGTCACCTACCTGACTCAGCCTGCCTATGGCACGACCAGCTCTTAACACTCACTCACAGCAAAGAGAGAAGTCTAACATCTCTTTTTGAGTTCCACGAAAAAAAGTAAGTCATATGGGTTTGGAACAACATGAGAGTACTCGATGACAGAATTTCCATTTTTAGGTGAACTATCTCTTTAAGTTGTCTAATGTCTATACACATAATATGATCATGTGGGAAAGGTGACTGTGAAATCTGCTTCTTATTTACAGCACAAATGTCATTAGATCCCTACAGCTGACACACGCACACACTCACACTGCATGCGTGCAAAGGAAACCAGTTGAAAGAAGATGCTTTGAAGCCTGATGAAAATCTCACTAATCTGCATTTTTACATTCAGAGATTTGCTAAAAAGTGCCATTTGTCTTTTACTACCCACATATATAAATGCAGTCTCTCTCTCATTCTGTGGGCTTTTATTCAGACCAAAGCTCATGGAAATCTTAGAAGTGAAAAAAAATAAAATAAAAAAAATGCAGAGATTACTTATATTAAAGCCATTAGCGGCCTAATTTGGCCCATTCTGCAACATCTGCCTGCAAGCATATCAAAGATGTTTCCAACCATCTCTTCATGGCTATTATTTGTATTATTCTCAGCAGCTTAACCACCCAAGCCGTTAGCCACATCTGTTGGCTAGTGTATGTGTATGTGTGGTGGAGAATTATCTTGCCAGGATAGATCTAACAAAGACCTGTGCTAGATTATGAGTCTTTATCTGGCCTAATCCCATCGCTAATGCTGGATAGGATGGATTAAATGCTTTCATTTGAAATGACAGAAGAGGGAACTCTTCTAAAAGTCATATCTGGCGAATCTGCTAAAGTGGCCACAGGTCACCAAGTGATTTGGCGGCAAACGCACTTCCTTTAATCTGATTAAAAAAATTCTGGGGCGTAAATTCAGAGAACTGACCACACTAAAACTATTCCCTTTTGGCATCCCTACAGAAGTGACACTAAATAGACCTTAGTCACCATTCACTATGGAAAAAAGATGCAATAAAAGTGAATGGTGACTGAGGCTAACAGTCATATGAGTTTAAAACAACATAAGTAATGTGAGTAAATGATGACAGAATTTGTATTTTTGGGTGAACTATCCCTTTAAGGAGCAGATGGATATCAGATAATTAACACAAACATATATAATATACCCAGACTGTAACATCCATCACTCTTGGTGTGTTCAGTGACAATTAACACTTCACATAATAGTGAACTGCAAAGTGAAACTTTGCCATTTTCACATCTGAGTGAAAGCAGAGAGTGATGGGTGTAGAGGACACAGCCCTTGACAGGTTCCCGTGTTGTATTTCCAGGGTGACTGTGACACAAAAAGAAAGGTTGGCACATAGGGTCGAGTAGGCTGGGAGGTCTCAGGATGGATGTCACTTAGCAAGGTCAAACAGATGAGAGACAAAAAGATGGAGAACATGGATGATGGAATGATACGGAAATTGTACAAAGAGATCTGCCAAGACAGCTGTTAGACAGACAGCATGTTAAAGGGATAGTTTACCCAAAAATGGAGTGTTTGTGTTTCACAGAAGAAAGTAAGTTGGGTCTGGAACAACATGGGGGTGAGTAAATAAAGGCTTTCATTTTTGGGTGGACTATCCCTTTAAAGTGGTGTTTTGAAATTGCATGCAGTTACAATACTTGACCCCTAAAGACGTATGGCAGATGGAATAATCACGGGACATATGGCACTCTCGAGCATAATGATCTAAAAGAACCGCTTCGCCTCAATATGTTCCAAAGGATTCCAGCGAAAAACTTTACTCCCTAATCCATTTTTCAGAACAAAAAACATCTCAGCAACAAATCCACTAATCTGCTATTAAATCCCAGGATTTGTTGAAAAACACTGCGATTACAGGAGAGAAGTCTGAAATGGCTAACTGTTGTTAGGAGGGGAGGGGAGAATATTGTGTTATTGTGTTATTAATGCATGTTGTTTGTGCTGTAGGTGGTAACAGAGTTGTATAAGAGGCTTGTCTAATCTAAGCGCCTGTCAGGAAGGCTTGTGTTTCTCTATTCAGCACCTCTAAACAACAGAAATAAACGCTGCTAAAGCTTCCCATCTCTGTATTGCGTGCTCTCGCTCCCTTTTGCTTCCAAGTGCAGCTGCTTAACAAGCTCTCCCCTACCATTTAGACTAATAAATGTTTGACAATGTGCCCTTCAGGCAAAATTAAATTCTACAAACCTAAAAATTTAACATCAATTACCGCCTCATACAAGCAGAAAATAACATCCGGGGAGAAGGAAATGCTCTTGAGAGATATGTTCGGGGCAATATGTAATAACATTAAGTGTTTTATGTTGCGCTTTGTGTGTTTATTGAATTGTAATGAACTGTGGAGGTGCAGGTACCTATGGAGCTGAGTCTGGACGGCGGTCCTCCGATGCTGGAGGGGGCACTGTGCTTCAGGGATCCGGGGCCCAGCTTCAGGGCAGGGACCTGTGGGGAAGCGGGGGAGGTGGGTGACTTGCTCTCAGGTGCCTTAGGCTTGGACGACAGATTCAAGGGCTGAGCGCCCTCGTCCTGCAAAACAGCAACACGTTTGGCCCGGTGTGATTTTTCTCCTTAAGAGACTTGGGACCCAATCAAAACTCCCAGCAGGGGTCAAATCATCTGACCGCACGCCGGGGATAATGAAACAGGAAGTTTTTCAGCAAATGCGGCCAGGCCGCAAGGAAAGATGGAACTATTGTGGTTGCGCAGGCCAGTTGATAAACTGGGCGATGTCAAGTTTTGGATTGACGTTGCGCATTGCCAGCATGCAGCACACCCATGCTTAATCAAACAAGAGAACAGTGACAAAGCGAGCATACTATGTAAAGAGACATGCTTAGGCGAGAAGATTCACACACATATTCACCCAAACATTTTGCGTAAAAACAAACACAAACACAAACACAAGCAAAGAATGCACAATATTCACACATTCCAAAAACATACAGTATGCCATGAATGATTATTTAACACATGCATTTTAGTCTAAAATATGTTCACAGATCAGTTAGATAATAAGGTAAATTATGTGACAATGTTATTAAAAAATACATAAAAATTCAATTCGAACAAAACAATTATTGAACATTCCTCTACTTTGATGAACATGTTTTTAATGTCTAAATTCAAAGTCAATTTGGGGGGGGGGGGGCTTAAAGTAAAAAATTTCTAAATGATGTAACCATCCAGAGACAATAAAAAAAAAAAAGTCTCGTAATAGCTAAAATTCGTGAAAAAATGTATATTGGGATAAGTATTATTATTTATTTATTTTTATTTTTATTATTTTGGGGGGGGGGTTTCCCCCTTTTCACCCAATTTGGAACGCCCAATTCCCAATGCGCTTTTAAGTCCTCATGGTGGCGTAGTGATTCGCCTCAGTCTGGGTGGTGGAGGATGAATCCCAGCTGCCTCCTCGCCTGAGACCATCAACCGGCGCATCTTATCACGTGGCTTGTTGAGCGTGTTGCCACGGAGACATAGCGCGTGTGGAGGCTTCACGCCATCCACGCTCAACTCACCACGTGCCCCACCGAGAGCGAATCACATTATAGCAACCACGAGGAGGTTACCCAATGTGACTCTACCCTCCCTAGCAACCGGGCCAATTTGGTTGCTTAGGAGACCTGGCTGGAGTCACTCAGCATGCCCTGGGATTCGAACTAGCGAACTCCAGGGGTGGTAGCCAGCGTCTTTTACCGCTGAGCTACCCAGGCCCCCATTATTATTTTATTTTATCATATATATTTTTTTAAATGTTAATAATATTTTAAAAACTTTTGTCCACCAAATCTAAGTCAGGTGGTGTAACTAGCATGCAAGTAGCAATAAAAAAAAAAAAAAAGAGAGAGAGAGAGAGAGAGAGATGACCCCTTTAACCCCCCATTAAGTTTTAATAAAAAAGATATTTTCACATTTTTATCAAAATGCACATTTTGTTCAGGTAAAATGGAGAAACCCTAAGAAAACGTTTTGATATTCATGACTCAAAAATTCATGATAAGGCAGAAAAAAATATTCTTTACCTTGAAAACATGAATGATTAAGTTGTGTACACTGTTACACCACTTGACATTTTTTAAGTCATTAAATCAATTTAATTTGGTAGAAAATGCTATAAATGTTTTTTTTATTTTTATTTTTTTATGTGTAAAACCAACATGAACACAAATATCAAATTTCTATTAACTTGGTATAGGTTTTTAAAACTAGATTCTTAGAAGATTTCTAATTTTTAATCACCATGGACAAACTTGTTTGTCAACGACCCAATAATCAAACAACACAGCATCTTTTCTGCAGGTTACCAGTGGTGGACACATGACCATGTGGACGTTACTATTATGATACGAGCCCTGCTGATAATGTAATCACATCAGAGAAGGCACCCTGCTTTCGGGCCAATTAGATCTCAGAGTGGCAGATGCAGCTCCACCCCTCACCTAATCATAACAACGTAAATATTGCAAAGGCCAAGACCTGGCTCAATTGCCACAGAAGTCTCTCCATCCTCACTGCTGTCTAAATTCTTAACAGCTTCACAGCTCAAATGAGGCAAAAGTGGGAACCGCGTCGGAAGCATGTGGGCACGCAGGCAGGCCTCCAGAATCTAATGACCTCGCCAGCTCTCGTCCACGCCACAGCTGTCAATCATCCTCGTCTGGCAGAGCAAGTCTCAGGTCACCGTTGTGTTCTCACTGTGGTGGGATCTCATATGTGTTAACATGGGGAGTGCAGCATCTGTACCGACACCTGTTTCTAGAGCCTTGCCGTCTGTCACGAATGGCCCGAAATGCACAATGCACAGCAGCCATGGAGCAGAACAACTTATACACTCAGGGCCACTGAATCAAAAAGCAAGTACTGTATGTCCAATTCAGAACCCTGTGGGTACTGCAGCACAACCCAGAATGATGTTTCTCTGCATTTCGTGTCACTCTCAACAGCTCAAATTGAGTATTTGTGCAGGCCCTTTAAAGTACCTCTCTTCGTATTGCCTCCGCTGTAGAGCGAGCAGACACTGAGGTCTGGAGAGCTTGATGAAGACCTTTCCCTCTGTGATGGGCCGTAACAGGATTGTCCTCATTAGTGTTGCTCTCAATGAAGGGGGAACCAGTGGGATGTGGACCCCATCATACAGGATACACACAAAAGACCCTGCTCAATAAAGTACACTAAGACGCGATTGAGGAGAATACTGTACCGTGACCCATATTGTGTCTTGTGTGTAGCGCCATTGCATTTAAGAGGAAAACTGAATATTTATGACAGATAATGCCTGCCTGCCACCTCGATGGTGGATTGTACTCTGAGAAGCAAATCCTAGGGTGGGACTAACAAGTCAAAGCCAATGAAGCCGGTGATAGCAGAACTAATGGAGACTGGCAAAGCCATGTGAGAGGAGGATGGCCAGCTTTTAGGAGCTGTCATACATGATACTAAGACAACGCAAATACAAAAGAGGAATGCGAAGGTGGAATGAGCTTAAATCTCATTTAAAATGACACGAACCAATTAAAATTTAGAATTAACTCTTGCATCCATTCTATACTGGAAGTGACCTCAAGTGCGCTAAAGTCTGCTTTGAAAGTATCAAAACTGCAAGTCACATCAGAATGTTCACTAACGGCGGACCTATAAGTTATTTGAACATTTAAAGCGATAGTTCACCCAAAAATGAAAATTCTCTCATCATTTACTCACCCTCATGCCATCCCAGATGTGTATGACTTTCTTCCTTCTGCTGAACACAAACAAGATGTTTAGAAGAATATTTCAGCTCTGTTGGTCCTCATAATGCAAGTGAATGGTGACCAGAACTCAAAAAGAAGATAAAAGCAGCATAAAAGTAATCGTGATGCCTATTTAGTTTCACTTTCACATCTGAAAGTGAAAGTGGAGATTGATAGTAGGAAATTACTTAAATATTGATCTGTTTCTCACCCACACCTATCATATCGCTTCTGAAGACATGGATTTCACCACTGGAGTCGTATGAATTACTTTTATGCTGTTTTTATGACCTTTTTGGACCTTCTGAGTTCTGGTCGCGCATTATGAGTACCAAAAGAGCTGAAATATTCTTCTAAAATCTATGTTTGTGTTCTGCAGAAGAAAGAAAGTCATACACATCTGAGATGGCATGAGGGTGAGTAAATGATGAGAGAATTTTCATTTCTGGGTGAACTATCCCTTTAAGAAAATCAATCAGCAACAATCAATTCATGATAATATCGTTAACATATTATCGTTAACGTAAACTAAAATGAAAACTACATGGGAAAAAAAAACGTGTTTGGAAAGAACTGAAATAGAACTAAAGTACCTTTTCATAAAAATAACTAAAATACTTTTAAATAACTGCAAAATTAACTAAAACAAAATACAAATAACCTCAAATATTTGTTTTTGATACATAGTATATCAACAAATTTGCAACCTTCACAACTTGCCTTCATTAAGTATGAAAATACCACTAGATAGCAGTAACACAATACTGCCCTGGATTGGAGTGAAGGTAACATAGTGGGCTAAATCACTGAACTGGTAAGCAAAAGGTTGTTGGTTCAATTCCCACAGCCACCACCATTGTGTCCTTGAGCAAGGCACTTAACTCCAGGTTGCTTCAGGGGGATTGTCCCTGAAATAAGGGCACTGTAAGTTGCTTTGTATAAAAGCGTCTGCCAAATGCATAAATGTAAATGCCCTAAAAAATATAATGAAGTTAAACATATTTAAATGATATCAGTTAATGCATTAGCCTTGGCAGTCATAAAATACTAACACTAATATAAAACCTAACTAAACTGAAACTATAAAACAGTAAAAACTAAAACTAACCTTAAACTAAAAATGATATAGTACAAATTAATGAAAAAGTAAAACTAAAAGTGAATAGAAAATTGAAAATACTAAAATCACCCTGGCTGACGTAGCTGTGAAGCACATCAAAAATATATGAAGTGTAAACAGCATCATGGATCAACACAAACTTAGAAGAACTCTAAGAATTGTTTATAAAATAAATTATTAAAGATTTACTGTACACTGGTTGTGTCCGCATATAACATAAGTGACAAACTCACAGAGGCTTTATTTTAACTTAATTTTCAATAACCAGGATGACTCTGTGTGCCTGTCTATTTATCCTAATCGGAGACTGGCTACACTCACACACACACATGTTGGTGCAGCTATCATTATGAGGAATCTCCATAGACATAATGATTTTTATACTGTACAAACTATAGATTCTATCCCCTAACCCTAACCCTACCCCTCACAAAAATCATTTTGCATTTTTACATTTTCAATAAAACATCGTTTAAGTATGATTTTTTAAGCGATTTGAATTATGGGGACACTAGAAATGTCCTCATAAAACACATTTATAGCATAATACCCATGTAATTACCAGTTTGTAACCTAAAAAGAAAAGTCCTCGTAAAACCACTTAAACCTGCCCACACACACACACACACACACACACACACACCTATTTTTAGTGTCCCCTCACCTGGTTCCTCACTGTCCACCAAAGTAGTAAGGTGGTCAGTGTGCATTTAAATAGAATGGATTTACACCCAGTGAACATGTACAACCTTCACATTCACTGCTGAGACCTGCTGTACAGTCCACATCAAGAAAGTTACACTCCTTAGAAATGTCCACGAGATGGAAGTGGTCCACTGAGACCAAGAGAAATCCCAAGAGAAATCCCAAAGCCAGCTGTGGTTGCGCTGAGCTTGAGCGAAGGAATGAGTGTGAATGCGTGGATGTTTGCATCTGAGTAGGTCACAGAGTGAAAACTGTGATATAGTGAGTGTGTGACACACCTGAGTTGTGAGGCCTCCCCCCAGGGTAAAGCACTTAAGCTTTGTACGCCTCAGTCCAACCAGCTGTCTGACACACGGCACATTTCTCAAAATGAGAGAGAAAGTGGCAACTGCCCCAGGACAGCAAACCTGAAATATACATACTGCCCCCTTCCCGAAGGCAAAACTTGCAGACAACAGAGAAAGCGAGAGCCATGATTTAAGGATAATTTGAGGAATGAAAAGAGGAAGTTAAGGTGCGTGACACAGAGAGAGCTCTGAATCCACTTTGGAATACTTGATGGAGTAAAATATGAAATAGAAAAAGCGATACAAAGATATACTTAAAGGTGAAGTGTGAATTTATTTACATGTTAAGAATAATCCAAATTCTTAAATCTTAATATGCAGAGACAACTATAAGTAAGCCATTTTAGTACTGTGGCTCTGTGGTGCTATAAAAACATTGCTCTGCTTATTTGAGCATCCCAACCAGCCCAAAACAGAACATTGGCTCAACCAATGGTGTGACTTTGGGGTGGGTAACGCTAGTGGCACAAAAATTACACACTTCATCTTAAAGAAAAGACGTAATTTTCTCATGGCTCAGTGACTGTGGAGGCTTGGTAGGTGCAGACTGCACTGCCAATTATTGTATCATCTCCATCGCTCTTCCTTTTCTCTGTGTATTTGGTCTTGAGAAAACAAAGGGACAAATGTCTGAGGAAAAGGGGCCTTCATTACCCTCTGACACAATGACCTGCGGGGGCCCCGAGCCAAATGATTGCAGTCATAAAAACTTCAGCAACAGCTCTTGGTTTCCACCACCAGGTATTATCCTCTTCCTCTTAGCAACAGGCATCCATTTAAGCTCTAGATCTGTATCCAAACACGGTATCCCGCCTCCACCGGGGCTGAAATCCAGAGAGGGATCGGGCAACAGGCCTTCACACATGTTTATCCAGCTCTGGCGGCCCCACCGTCCAGCTATTGTACTGCTGAGCAAAACAGAATGAGCTTGCAGGGGTGTCCGGGCATCTAGAATGACCAGCCCAGCAGGATGAGAGAGAGACCAGGCAGCCGTCTTTTATTTCTGCCCTGCCTGATATTCATGGAGCTTTATTCCACTCAGACAGCCATGGACTCCCATTGCCACACTGGCCGAAGGGAAACATATCTGCTCAGAGCCTTATATACTGAAGTATATAAAGTTCAAGGCAACAGTGTCGGCTAGACTTTGGTTTCGAAAAATCGAGGCCTCGTGCTGGGTGTACAAAGCACTCGAAATGCAACAATGCACCGTGCATTGTGTCAGCTTGCAAGAATTATGGGTAGTCAACCAAAAAAAAAAAAAAAAAAACATAAAAATCAGTACATACAAAGACATTTAGCTTTGGATAGAAAATGTATGCAGTAGTCTGCAGGGGCGTAACAACCATTTACCCATTTAACTTTTATAAATTACCAAGTTCATCCCTACACTTTTTGGGCAATAATCATTATATTTTAAGAGCTTTGTTTTGCTTGGCCACAACGTGAAAAAATAAAATTGTATCCGGCCCTGTAAACGACAGCTTTAAATGGATAGTTCACCCAAAAATTAAAATTCTGTCATTCTGTTTAACATCTCTTATGTTCCACGGAATAAAGAAATTCATACGAGTTGGAACAACATGAGTAAATGATGACAGATTCGAATGACCAATCGAAGTGGTAATCCTAATATGACTTGCGTTAACTTACCTGCTTTCTTAGTGAATCTGTTAGGACTACTGGCCAAGCATTACTTCGCTTAATAAATATTCATGAGATAAGCTAATAAGGTTTATAATGCACCCGCCCCACTTTTCAGATTGTTCCTATGCCCCTGGTAATCTGCACACAAATTCTTCACCCATACACACTCACACACTCGTACCTTGGGCTTTGGTGGTGGGGTGTTTCTGCTTTTCTCGCTCTGGCCGCTGGTGGGCGAGAGCGTGCCGGTTGCCAGGTTGGCCTGAGGCACTGTGCTGTGTTTGGCCCCCGGAGACACCTGCATAGCAGCCAGCTGAGCTGCATACAACTGCTGCTCAGAGACAGAGACAAAAAGAGAGGGAAGGGACAGAAGAGAAGATGAAGAAGAGAGGAAGGCCCATGAATAAATGAATACACGCAACGTACAAACAAACAAAAAAAGCTGCTTTGGCCATTAGTGGAGAGGGCTGTTGGTTGTTTATGTGTGAGGGGACAGAGCTGTCACTTTATGTTCCTCTACGCGGCCTCAAGGGGCTACACTAACAGCTAGCAGACGCCTGAGTGAGACATGTCCCCACCAAGGTGCATCCTGGGAAAAAAACGCACTCACCATGAGGGTCATATTCGCTCAGGAAAGAAAAGAGTGAAAAAGTACCCCACAAGGTGAAAAACTGGTGAATGTGTTTATGTAAAGAGAGAAGCTGTGAATTTCTAGGCCAATGGGAGTGGAAACAAACGCTGAACCCCTGTTGATTCTTTTACTCCTGTTAAAAAGAACGCACACCTGGACAAGCCCAGGAGAACACACTCTTAAAACTCAGGAAAATATCCGGCAGAGTGATTCAAGTAGGCATGCAGCATACTGCCATTTCACAGAACAACAAACAAAGGTTTAGCCTCTGTCTGTTTTTATTGTTTCACTTTTTATGAACTGTAATAATTAGTGAGAGTAATAATGTACTGTATATCAGTCGATATTTAACCAAATTGACATTATCTGCATTATCTGTTAACCTTTCCTAATTGCCTGATTAGTTCACCCAAAAATGACACTTCAGTCATTAATTACTCACCCTCATGTTGTCCCAAACCCAAATGACTTTCCTTCTTCCGTGAAACACAAAAAGAGATGTTATGCAGGATGACAGCCTCAGTCACCTTTCACTTTTATTGTATGGAAAATAAATGCAATGAAAGTGAATGGTGACTGAGACTAACATACTGCTTAACATCTTTTGTGTTCAATGGAAAAAAAATAAGTCATGCATATTTGGAACAATGTGAGGGTAAGTAAACAGCCACAGAATTGTCATTTTAGGGTGAACTACCACTTTAACAGTATTGTTAATTCCCAAAATCCAACAGATAAAAAAAAATGAACTGTTATCAAATATTTTTGTCATTACATTTTGACTAAATATTGTGATATTTATATCAGCAATTATTTGTGCATATCATTTGCTGTCATTAAATTGTATTATGCATATATTGCCATTATAACGGTCATCTGCCACCCTGCTCTCCAGACATCGGTATCTGAATGTCAATTGAAAAACCCATATCAGTTGAACATTAGTAATAATAACATATCCCAACAGTTAAATACAGAGCATATGGATGTGACTTTCAGCACACTGTATTTGCAGACTGGAGCAAAACAGATTCCTAGAGCTGTATGTGCAATTCCTGCATTCGTGCAGCTTTCATGTGCAATTTTGTGGACTTTGAGGACACACAGAGAGAGAGGGAGCTTTTTATTGTATTTGTGGGAAAAGATGAGGAACTAAATCTGTGTTTACAGTAGCTGCAGAGACGGGCTGTTTTTAAAACTGTATTTTTCTCTTTAAGATTTAGAAGCGAGTGGCTGTTTGTGAGTTAAACTTCCGTCCTTCTGTTCGTCTCTGGCTGCCAGCCACCAGCAGAAAACAAAGACTGGTTTATGCAAATGTCCACGACAGTTTCTCCCTCTCTCTCTCAACCTTGACAGCACACTCTCTGTCACAATCTTCTGTCTGCTGTATCTGCTAGAATTAAATATTTCTATCTGATTCTAACACACACAGATTAACACACCATCATGCTGAGAAACACAGAACATCTCTATCCACGTACACTTGCTTTTATCTGCCTACATTTGCACTGCAGAGAGCTAATAAAGTTAATAAGTAAAGAATTTTTTCTTCAAAAAGGGCAATAAAAAGGGCAGCAGAAACTGCTGCATTAATTGTATGCTACTATGAAATAGGAAGGCACTAATAAAAACATTTCAGCTGATACAATAACTGATAATTATTGCATAATTATGTTATGGCAGATAACAGATATGTAAAATAAAATACTTAGATCAAGTGAAGACGCTTGTGAAATTAGGAAACAATACATTTTAATGTACAGTACAATAGGGTGATTTTAGACAAATTGGACCACTTTTGTCATTGAAATGAATGGCAAAAAGTTGCCCAGTTTACCCAAATTCATTCTATATTGTACAGCAGAAAGAAGTGTTTAGTACTTCTGAAACCTGGCACAGAAAAAGAATATGCTGTTTGAATGGCAACAATATAGTTTAATATTATCTGCTTCAGGTTGTCCACAAAGGCACATACCATCTCAGCTCGCTCGCTCACTCACTCACTCACTCACTCACTCACTCACACACACACACACACACACACACACACACACACACACACACACACACACACACACACACACACACACACACACACACAAAATAAAGCTCTTGTTGGTCATTTCTGTTCAATTACTCCCACCATGGCCCCTGGTTGTGTGTGTGCCTGAGTGTGACATACGGCCCCGGCTGGAGTGTGCCCTGCCTGTGCATGTGTGTGTATGTTTGTGTGTGTGAGTGAGAGAGAGAGGCACAGATAGCACAAGATGCTCCGTGTCTGGTCCACTGAATCAGATTGCTTCATTTTCTCTCTGAATTGAGTTCTATTACATGGCCAGCTACTGTAAATCAGAACTGCTAGACCAGCCAGGTCAGTGAGTGACACACACACATACATTCATACATGCACACACTGAACACGCTCAATGCCCTGCCACCCCATCGCCAGCGTGAGCAAACAGGAAGTGACAGCACAATGCCCCTTGAGTGCCCACGGGCGCATGTATGCGCACAAACACAGTGAGAATAGGGGGGATGAGGGTGGCTGATCTCAATCTGAGGATGTAACAGAGGAATTTAAATGTCAGCCTTTACACAAAAATACACACACAGAGGTGCTGAAGGGGGGAGGGTGTATCTGTAAGGGATTTGATGGGACTGCCTTCCTCTCGACTCCTTCAGTCAAGCTGCATCCGTTTGAACTCTTAAAGCTCTTCCTCTTTGCTTCTCTCACTCTCTCTCTCTCTTTGCTAATCCCTACAGGAGTCATAGGTAAGCTCTAATTCTCCTTAACTAGTGTATGTGTGTGTATGTAACCCTCATGTTCTATTGAGATTGACTTTACTTTCTTCATTATGAGTTTTTGTGTTAAAATAATAATAGCAATTTCAAAGTTCACCTCTTTTTTGTTCATCTGACCTAATCAAAGCCCACATGACATATTACTGAAGATTTAAAGGGATAGTTCACCCTAAAATAAATATTTTATCATTATTTACTCACCTTCATGTTGTTCCAATCCCAGATGACTTTCTTTTTTTACGTGGAACACAAAAAGAGATGTTAGACAGAATGTTAAGGACTAACAGCCTGAGCCCACATCCACACTAAGTTTTCATTCGAAATTTTTGTTTTCAGCATTACAACATCATCATTTTATGAAGGACACGGTACTAGAGAGTGTTTTCGAAGGTGTTCCTTTTTGGTGGAGGAAAACACCCCTTCAGTTTGAATGAACGGGTGAACGTAGAAAAATCAGTGCATTTTCATTTGAAATCTCCATTTTCAGTTTTCTAATGTCATAGTTTTCCAAAGTACTCTGTACTAGAGAGTGTATTCGGAAGTGTCCATTTTCGGTGGAGGAAAATGACGTTCCAGTTTGGATGAAAGACATAAACGTAGCAAACTCAAAGCGTTTTAATTAGTTTTTGTTTGAAATCTCTGTTTTCTGTTTTCTAACGTCATAGTTTTCCAAAGTACTCTGTACTAGAGAGTGTTTTCGAAAGTGTCAATTTTCGGTGGAGGAAAATGCCATTCCAGTTTGGATGAAAAGGTGAAAACCAATGCATTTGAATCCATTTCCATTTAAAATTCAGTCTTCTAATGTCATAGTTTTCAAAATTACTCTGTACTATTGAGCGTTTTCAGAAGTCTCCATTTTCTGTGGAGAAAAACACAGTTCCAGTTTGGATGAGAGGCGTAAACACAGAAAATCAAAGCATTTTCAAACAAAACCTTATTAGTGTGGACATGGCCTCAGTCCCCATTCACTTTCATTGCATGGAAAAAAGAGCAGCGTCAACATTCTTCAAAATTTCTCCTCTTAGAAAAAAGAAAGTCAAATGGGTTTGGAATGACAGTAGGGTGAGTAAATGGCAGAATTTTCATTTTTGGGTGAAAACACTATATACACATCATATATTTTTCAGAAATGTGACTGTTATCCATTATCAAACTCACACTGCTTCTATTCAGGGTCAATATGACCCCAGTAAATACACAATACAATAAAACTACTCCAAATAGGCAGCTGGAACAAATCAGAAATTCGTAGCATATGAAAATTAATCGGTAACATTTTACAATAAGCTTGCATTTGTTATCATTAGTTACCAACATTAGCAAACAACTAACAATGAACAATACTTTTAAAGCACTAATTGTAATGGCAAAATATACAAATACATCTTATAGATTACATAATTAATGCATTATGAACTAATAGGAATTAACAATAAACAATTGTATTTTCAATGCATTAACTAATGTTAACAAATTGCATTTATTCATGTTTTATATCTTGGGTCTCCAAACAGAATCCCCAAACAGATGCACAACATCAGAACTGCTACGTCAGTCAGTAAACCTCCACCTAATTTCAGCCCTGTCCGATCTAGCAGGTCAAATGTGAATACGTTAAGTAGTGTGTGTGTTTGTACGTATGTATGTGACAGGAGGAGATAGATTGGCATTTGCACTTTAACTTGTAAGGCTGATTGGAGAGTATTACTGTTGGTGACACATGTTTTAACAAAGCTACCCCCCCCCCCCCCCCCATCCTCGCTAAGCCCCCGTCCCCTCCCGGCGCACTGCGAGACGGGCCGCTGTCAGTGCTATCCGTCGGAGTGGATCTCCGAGTCTTTATGTGGCTGAACAGACATCTCTCGCTTTCCCATAATCCCCTGCTTTACTCAGATTATGAGCTTCTTGTCCCTTTGTTGTCAAAATGGAAGCAGTTCAGAGTGATCCTCTCAGCTATTGTCGCTTCGGTCACCGCTGGCTTTTGTGCTTTTATTTTGACTTGTGCATCTTGTATTGTTTCTCTGTTACAATTGTTATTGTTGTTGTCATTATTTTTTGTGCTTAACTAAATGCTGGCTGCAACATTTTGATTAGCGCGCCAGGCGGGATTGAACTTCGACATGAGCTGTGTCTGACTGAAGATGTTGCCAAGAAATCTCCTTCGCTAAGTGTCAATTAGTGCTAAAGCATTTTTCTCTTTTTCTGAATTGCCTAATTATTTTTTCGTATTATTGAGAATGAGATGCTTAAATGCAGTTTTGATTTCTCAGTCAGGTTTTAGGGAGCTTTTGAATTAAAATAACATTACCTTTACGTGATACACAGGGAATGTGATGTAAGCTTATAATGGCCTGGTTGCAGATAGGACATGCTCTATGGGATCAATCCAGCCATGCTATCTATTAACAGTGTCACTGTCCTCAACAGGCCCGTACAATGCCACTAAATCAGTATCTGATAGGAATGCATGGCGCTTATCACCACTCACACACAAGTGCACAGTAAAAAAAATAAATCACTGGGGTTTTGAACTACAAATGGAAATAAATGTACTATTTCTTACTACAGATAAAAGGTATTAAATACAGTCTCTCTCTTTTTCTCTCACATTCTCCTGTGAGCAGCAGTAATCCGGTGCAATATGGTCCAACATCTGCCTCCACATATGATGGCTGACCTCCTCCATTGACCCACTTTATACCTCTTCAGTACGGCTGCTCAGAGCTTGTACCTTTCCATTCCTAGTCTCCTTTTCTTCTGATATATTTCTATCTATTCTTTTATATCTCTATCCATCCATCCCCTCACGTCATGGCCACTGTGATTGCCTTTTACACTGTCTCTATCTAAATGTGCATTTTAAGGGATAGTTCACCCAATAAAGAAAACTCTGTCATCATATACACATCTTTTTTCCATATAATGAAAGTGAATGAGGCTATAATTCTGCTTAACATCTCCTTTTGTGTTCCATGGAATAAAGAAATTCATGAGGGTTTTGAAAGACGTGAGTGTGAGTAAATGATGACAGAATTTAATTTTTTTAAGTGAACTATTCCTTTAAGATTACATTGTGTGTACTGTATGTGTGTGGTTTTGGTGGGTTATGAGGGTTAATTTTTCTGGTTGAAAAATATTAGTCCACTGTGAACTGTGAACTCAGCTAAGTGGGCTGGTGACAACAGGTTTAGATACCACAGCATTGGCTGAAGTGAGTAATGGCAGACACCTTTAAGACTGTGACCCTTGGACTATCTCTCTCTCTCTCTCTCACACACACCCACACACAGGCCTTGCATAGGTGAACAGTCTCACACAGCTGTTCTGTCTGCCATCTGCAGGTGTGTGTGAGTGTTGAAACATGGAAATTAAGTAAGAAAAATGCTTGAGAAAATCAGTTTCTTTGAACATTTAAACAATGTACATATGCAAAACATAAGGATAGCATTCCCACTGTTATAGTTCAAGGGATTCTTTTAATGTTATTTTGGCATTTCTATTAATAGTATAGAAGGGTCAGGGCAAGAAAGGCAGAGAAGAGGGGGCAATGGAATCGGAAAATGTAATAAGCTGGATTCGAACCAACGTTGCCTGCATCAGCACCACTAGTGACAGACCAACATATTGGCCAGATGGATTTTTTTTTAGATTTTGTACTAACAGCCTTGTCAATGGACAGCACATTTTCTGTTTGCAGATAAATGTACTTGTAAATTTTGTAAATAAATGAGCATATTTTGTGAAATATAAAGCAAATATTCAAATGTATAAATGTTTTGCTGTTAGTGTTTATTTTTTATGTATAATTGTAATTTTTACTAAAAATTATGTTTTATTTTTATATATTTTGTATTTTTGATCAATTTAATAAATGTAATATATTTTACTATTAATATTACTGAAATATATATTTGCATTATATCCACCATAAGCCAATGTCTAGATATTGGTATCGACAATTAAAAAGAGCATGTGAGCTAACCGCTAAGCCACAGGTCTGACCCCTTGGATTCTTTCACTTACTGTAGTGTAAGAATGTCTGACGTGTGCAAATGTACATTAAGCAGATGAGTATACTTAAAGTTATGTTCGAGTGACCCAGTGACGGGTGAATATTTCTGGATTTCCTCTGGGAGAATCTGAACGTCTCATCGTGTTGGGGGGTATGAAGATGAGATGTTCAGATTCTCCCAGAGGAAATCCAGTGCACTGAGACATCTGTATTTGGGTAAGCCTGAGTAAATCATTTTCTTTGTCAGAAAGTCTTAATCTCTTTGTGTGTGTGAGTGTGTATATGTGTGTTGCAAGGGAGATTTGAGGCTGGAATGAGAGAACAGTGGCATTGGATGTTGTTGTTGATTTTCCCCCAGTTGTTTTTCTGGTGAAATCCAATTGCGCCAGACAAAGCTGTTCAATCAAGGATTTTTTTTAGTCTTAACACGAAGGAACATATGGAGACATGATCTAAAGCAGATAAAATCACACAGGACAAGATTCTAGTTGTAAGCCAGTCATACAGAGCACAGAGAGGGCGGGTAAAAAAAGAAAACGAAACCAAAAAATATCTTTTTTTTTTTTTTTACCCTTTAATCCAGAAGACACCTGGGAATACCACCTGTTTCTGCATGAGTGCCTACGTGTGAGAGCCATTTATCCCTCTTACATATGTTTCATTTGTGATACAGATTTGCAGATGACGTGTAAATATGCGTCCACTCGAAACGGCCTATTAAAATTCACTCTAATGTGCATCTGCGTGCAGCTGTGTTTGGCTAATGGTGGTAGGTTGAGTTTGGCCTCTTAGCCTGGCTCTTTGGGTTAATGCTTCTCAACCAACCAGGCTCTTAACCTGGGTACTGAGGTCCTGCGTTACCGCTTAGCATTTGTGCATACTGGGCAAGAGTGAGTAGGTATACAGTCTTCTCTCACAAACAGAGCGCCAAAGCAAATGTGCACCTTTTTTTTTCCTCATCTGTGAGATTTATGGCATACAAACAGAGCAAATGCTCCACTCCTCTCCTTTTGCCAGAGACGAGATCCAAAGAGATTCATGTTTACTGCTGGGCGAGGTCTTGGGTGTTTTTTTTTTGCACAGCGAGGCTGAAATAGGGTTCGACTCTATTCAGAATGGCCATAATATCTTTTTGTGTTTGCTCTCAGTTCAGTGTCCCTCTGTGCTCTGCCCCCCTTAAAAAACAGTTTCTATGGTACCCTTCTCTCCACAGTGAACAATATCAGTACCCCAGAGCCAGCAGAGCTGCATTCTACGTCTGGGCTCCGGCCCCTCACAAAGGACCCATTTCTATGGCAACTTGCAGTTGGCATGAGGAAAAGAGTGGAGGAGAACAGTGGGCATTGTTGTTCTCTATCGGGACCACAAAACAAAACAAAAAAGTGTGTGTGTATGTGTGTGTGTGTGGGGGGGGGGGGCAGGAAAAAAAGAGATTTTGTTTGAGAGGTTGGGAAAAATGCACTGTGAGTCGCCACAGAACAAGGACACACACACACACACACAGGCATGCAGAAGCAAACAAATGTGTGCGCAGACACACACAAAACACAAGATGGACGTTACCTGAAGCTGAAGAGGGCCGAGACCAGGCGTTGCAGCAGCAGCAGCAGCTGCCATAGAAGTAGGGATCAGCTGTAGAGGGTAAGGGTCACCTGAGAAAGAGATCATTATGAGTTAAGTCAGTAACCTGCATCACAAGTACTCATTCCTATCTTTCCAAGTAATCAAAACAAGAGATGGGGGGAATTATGATATTTCAAAGAAATTAAGGTAATTGAACACACAATTATTTCTAATTGACCAAAATGCAAACTCAGAACGAGTTAAGAAGTCTATAACTAGTTTAATTTGTAAGAATATACATACAGACCCTCTGTACAGCTAGACTGCATGGGTTTTCTTGCAACAATAAACACGCTGAAACCAAGGAATGCTGTTCCCTCACTGAATTATTTACTGACACTGATGTATATTTGCTCTACTCTACGTTTATGACTCTAAAATAAAGTAAAGCAGGAAGTTCAGCACTTATTGCCCAAAACACTTAAGTCAATTGAAGATGAATGAGAAACAATTGAGTAAAAGACCGAAATACAGAATATCACAGTTTGGAATCGCAAAATATGCAATATTATTGTATCGCAACCCAGAAATCAATAAAATATTGTGACATATTTTACTCTACGCTACGCCGATGACTACGATGAATTAAAGCAGTTTAGTGCTGGTTGTGCAAAGCACCAAAGTCCAATGAAGATAAACGAGAAACAGTTGAGTACAAGTTTGCAATATATCACAATTTTGAATCACGGAACACTAAACTCAGTATAATTGTATTGCAACTCAGATATGGAGATTGCAATATACATTTACTGAGCACTTTATTAGGAACACTATGGTCCTAATAAAGTGCCTGACGTGGTCTTCTGCTGTTGTAGCCCATCCGCCTCAAAGTTCGACGTGTTGTGCATTCTGAGATGCTATTCTGCGATTGGTTATCCAAGTTACCTTAGACTTTCTGTCAGCTCGAACCAATCTGGCTATTCTCTGTTGACATTTTTCTCATCAACAAGGTGTTTCTGTCTGCAGAACTGCCACTCACTGGATGTTCTAGAGACTCTAGAGACTGTTATGAATGAAACTCCCAGGAGATCAGCAGTTACAGAAATACTCAAACCAGCTCGTCTGGGACCAACAATCATGCCACGCTCAAAATCACAGAAATAAAAAATGTTCCCCATTCTGATGGTTGATGTGAACATTAATTGAAACTCCTGACCCATATCTGCCGCAATTTATGCACTGCACTGCTCCCACATGATTGGTTGATTAGATAATCACATGAATAAGTAGATGTACAGGTGTTCCTAATAAAGTGCTCAGAAAGTGTATCACAGTTTGGAATCACAAAACACGTAATATTTTTGTATCGCAACCCAAATATTAATATAATATTGTATCACCAGGTCACTACTGATTCCCAACCCTAATCATAATGTCATTTTCCTGACACACCATCCAAACCAATACAAAACCAGCCTCTGGACCCTTTAGTCTCCATCTACCCACACCTCCGCCCATGGTCCAGGCCCCCATCCCCCTCTTCTCCAATGGAGTGACAGTTCCAAAGCTTTCTCTCCTGTCGGTAAAGACACCCCCCCCCAATGAATGGCTGATTGTGTGGCTGCAGCTCTAATACCCTGAACACAATAGCAGTTGAAGGCTGAGGCATGATAAGAAGAGGATGGTAATTAACAAAGTAACGTCAGCACCCCGTCTTCTCGGGTCCCACACAAGAGCCTCTGCGTTGGAGAGATGAATCAGAACGCGAGGAGTGAATAGCTAGAGTTATTAGCGTCCACCTGCAGATATGGGCTTTATAATTACATGACCAGAAGGTAAAGGTCAGTCTAGTTTGGGTAGTAGAAGCAGGGTGGGGGGGGGTGATTTGGTTATCAGCATCACGTTGAAGAGGCCCATGACATGAGGGACTGTGAGTGTGCCCTTGAATCTGTTCTACTGGTTTTTGAGGTCAAAGTGCGATGAACAATGGAATGATGCTGGTTGAAAAGGGAGGAGAGGATGGATATGAGCGCTCTGAGCAAGAACAGAGGGGAGAGGGTGCATCTGCTTAGTGTCCACATAGACAGTCTTTGAAATATATCAGATTACGATGACACCATAATTCTGTTATTCTCAAAGAATCAGCATTTTTTGCAGTTTGTATGGTTTCTGAGGATGAGGGCATGTCATGCACCCAATCCAGGTTGGCAAGTGGCCAATTTGCACTAAAATATTGTAGAGTTTGGCCTGACATATTGGAAGTCTTTTCTCCTCCCTTTTAAATATTGTAAGTTAAAAAGACTATTTATTTTGCTATCCTAACTATGAATGATTATATGGTTAGTTTAATTGTATTATTTGCATTTAGCATTGTTTTTAATGTGCATTCCGCGACCCTATCACCCATTTTTGGGCCGTGACCCACTGGTTGAGAACCGCTGCTCCAGAGTATGGGTCTATATAAGAGGGTGATGAAGAAGTAGTAAGCAATAAACCAGACACTCACTCTGTCCAAAAAATTTTTCCCATACACTGCCTCCCTCCCATCACCCAAAAAATACTCGGCCACTAGGTTAAAGATTGCCCTGGACCCGGTTCAAGGATGTATTCTGGGGAGATGTGAGTGTCTTTTTTTTCTTGTGTTTCTCTCGGTCCCCAAACAAACGCAAGTATTCCAGCTATTTTATGTCTCTCCCGGGTACAGCTGCAACAAAAGAGCAAAAGGAAAGAATGCAAACATGTTGCTTTTGGCGAGAAGGCAGCATCTTCAGCCTGACTGGAAGAGCTTCATGTCCTGGCTCCGGGGAGCAATGGGTGGGAAACCAGCGTCCCCTCAGGCCAGACCCTGCGACTGGAGGGATTTCATCCCCCTTTATTTTCCGCTCTGGCTTTAAGGGTTCAAACGACGGCTTCCTCCCTTGTGAGCCGGCACTGTAAGGATAACTAAATGACATGTGTAATTGACATTTTGGGCAGGGTTTGATGGTGCTACTGGCTGTAATTGAAATAGAGGGAGTACGGTTGGGCGGTAGGGAAAGAAGGAGGGGGGACTTGTTTGGGAAACTGTGAAGCGCAGTGGGCGGAGCTGGAGATGCGGACCGGTCCGTCTCACAAGGGAGATACGTTTATGAGTGTGTAAGCTATGTGATTGTGCATGTGTATGCGTACAGTTGGAGAGAAGTTGGAGGCTTGCACGAGGCATTTTGGACGCGTGTTCTGGCGGCCGCCGTGTTAATATGAAGAAACCTGGGGCAGGTCACTCTACCCCCCCGTGAGAGCACGAGCGTTCTGCTGCTGCGCTGCTGGCACTTGCCACCTCATTTCTCGCGGTAAACAACACATTGCTTCACAGTTGGACTGCTACATCCAAAAACACAAACCACAGAGGAAGTTTTCTTTTTTTTTCTCCTGTTCCTACTTTTGAGCAAGAAACACAGAGACACAAAAGCAAGCAAGTTTTTCTGGTCTGAGAGTCTGTCGTGTGCGGGAGATGACAGGCATCAGTTGTGTTGGCTGATCTTAATAACACACCAGACAGGAGGGAGATGCAGTCCAACATTGGGCTGAAGATTCCACTTTCGGCAGTCTGGTTTAAAATATCTAGTGTGAACATTGAACTAGACTAAATTTTACAAGCCACCAGATCAAAGCAACCAGACTCTTAAATGTGTGAGTCAAAGTATTGGGAGAGAGAAAGAGAGACACAGAGATGAAGAAATGCAACATAATACTCACTGCAGCCTGGTTTGTAGTTAAATCCTGGAGGAATCAGAAATCCTTGTTGGGCTGCAGCAGCCGCCAAAGTTCTCTGATCTGGAGGAAACACAGGTATCATCAATGGAGGCAACTGACCCTGGACCTGCTGGAGAAAGAGCGAGAGAAAAGAATTAGATGTTGGACACAAACAAATGGTCTAACCAAAACAGGTCCACTATGAAGAATTCCAATCCACCAAAGTCATGTCGAATCCTAGTCTCTTCACCTCAGACAGTTTGTTCACTGACCGTCTGATGCACACAAAATTAGAAAGCACTAGTGAAAATCACAAGCTACAATCAGATTGCCTGACTGCAAATGCAAATTCTTGGATTCTGGGTGCACATCTGTCCATAAAGATACAAGATCATGTTTAAAATGTACCTGGCTGAAATTATGAGTACTTGTAATGAAGAACTGGATTTGCCAAAGCTTGCCTGGTTAGTGGCTTCAAATCATTGAAGGATTTTGATAGTTTTGAACATTAGGACTAAACTGGCTAGTGTAGGGCCGACATGGTTGTCTTTTATGTTCTACTTAGGGCAGGTATATCTGAAATAGATGATACCACAATAATGTGCCGGAATAATAGACCTGAAAAACTGAAGAAATAGGTGTAAATTGATGTGCAAAACTATCAAAATCCTTCAAAGATTTGAAGCCACTAACAAGGCAAACTTTGGCAAATCCATTTTTTCCTTAAAAGCATTCATAATATCATAGTGGCTCTTCACTAGCCAGTTTATTCTTATGTTAAGTAGAAACACACGTAAACACAGCACTTGTCCAGCACCTGTCCCCTGGGGACGAGTGGCCGGCTCTCGGGACAGTCGGTCCCCTTGATTACTGTCATGGACAGTGTCACGTGAAGGCGCTTCCTCACACTCTGGCAACAGCTGGCCACTATTTCAGCAGAGCACCATGCTCAGCATCACGACATGCCACTTCACAAGGTTTACAGGATTAAAAAAGGGAGATAAAAAATACACCAGAGCCAGAGACTTTGGCAAAGTGAGAGTCTTGAGACACACAGGCCCAAAGAAGACGGGGACAGATGGTTCTACAGACAAAAAAACAAAAAAAAACAATAAAAAATAAAACCCACAAAGGCTCCAAAAGTGGCAACACTGTCTATTTGAATATGACTGCTCTCAGAAGAACAGGAAGAGGAAGCAAAAGAGGAAGAAGAAAGGAGAAGGAAAGAAGAGAGGAAGAGGATAGCAGAGGACAGGAAAGGAAAGGATTGGAAAGGAAAGGAAATGAAAGAAAAGGAAAGAAAGGAGGGAAAGAAGAGAATGGAAGGGAATGGAGGACAGGAAATGAAAGGAGAAAAGGAAAGGAAAAGTGAGAGGCAAAGGAAGAAAGCAGGGAAGGAACAGAAAGGAAAAAAGTGGAAAAGAAAGAAAAGCAAAAGAGTAAAGGAAAGGGGGAAAGGAAAGGAGGAAAAGAAACAGGGAAAGGAAAGAAGGATAGAAAAGGATGACAAAAGGAAAGTAAAGGAAAGAAAAGAAGGAAAGGAGGGAAAGGAAAAGAAAATAGAACGAAAGGAGGAAAATGAGAGGAAAGGAAGAAAGGAGGAAATGAAAGGAATAAAAGAGGAAAGCAAAGGGGGGAAGGAAATGAGGAAAAGAGGGAAAGGAAGAAAGGAGCTAAAGGAAAATATGGAAGAAAGGAGGGAAGAAAAGGGTGAAATAAAAGGAAGGGAGGAAAGGAAAAGAAAAAAGGAGGAAATGAAAGGAAAGAAGGAAAGGAAGAAAAGAAGGAAATGAATGGAGGAATGAAAGGAGAAAAAATAATGGAGGAAAAAGAAAGGAGGAAAAGGAAAGAAAATAAAGGAAAGAAAAGAAGGAAAGGAGGAAAAGGAAAAGAAAGAAGTAAAGGAAGGGAGGAAAGGAGGACAGCAAGTTAAACTGGACACAGGGAAAAATTTGCTCCCATTTATCTCTTTTTCTCTCTCTCCGACTCCCATCAGCGTTTCTGACTGCTTTTGTATTCTCACCAGAGAGCAATTATTCCTCCATTTTGGTTAACCACAAATGGCTGGCCTCCTGTTCCCAGATCAGAAGGAAGTGGCGTTTTATTGTTGCATTACAACAGGGCCCCCACAGGCTGGTGTTGCTCTGATTTCTAGTCCTAATTGGACATATGCTTCTCTGGTTCTGCCTGCGTCTCAGAGCAACAGGCTAAGGCTCTGCGGTCGCGGTAACGCTCGTAAACTCGCGCTGGCCGATATGCAAGCAGGTTTTTGTGTTCTCTGGTGGTTTTGAGCAAGGAGTGTTTTTGTGGCAAATTACAAGCACACGCTCCTTCCTTAAACACATAGATATGTAAGCAAGTGTGTGTGTGCATTGGAATTAGAGGCTCGTGGATCTCCTCAAAGCCTAGAACACACCGTCATGCTGTTCTCTATACAATTAACATTGCAAATAGCATTACCCACGCAGAGTAGGTGAGGCTGATCCTTACATTTTCAGGCCAGTTAATGCAGTTTGATGCAGAGAGCATCTAGTTGACGTATATTGCAAATTAGAGGTGAACAATAAGAAATTGTGAATACAGGGTGTAAAAAGAGAATAGAGGTCTCTCTCTCTCTCTCTCTCTCTCTATCTATTATTCTATATCTAACTCTTGTTATCTGTCTCTCTCTGGTTGTAAGAACAGTTTACTTGAAAAGCTGAAAAAACTGAGGAGTGGAATGTGTCAGATAATTGGGCCTGATACTGTTGAAAGAACGGATTTCAACCGACATCTGAAAACATTAAGACACTTTTGATGGTCAGATCAGACAAAGACACACTTTGGATTTAGAGAACTAAGACATCTAACAATTTTACAACCACCACCATGTTATCTTGCATTTAAACAAATATAATGCGTATAAAACTCACATGGAATAAGCAACTATTTATCTATACATAAAATATGTTCAGCTCCTTTAAAAAAAAAATCCTTCTAATCAGCCATAAAATTATTATTTTTTTTTTTTTAAAGAAAGGTATAAAAGCATTTAAGGGATTATATAAGAGCATGACTAACTTTTAACTTTCCTAGTTGATGACAACAGAGAGAGAGAGTGAGAGAGATCGAGAGTGAAAGAGCAAGAAAGAGAGCAAGAAAAAAAACTATCGAAAGAAACTAACATAAAGGGAAAAAGTGGAAAGTTGGCACCAAACTGAGTCAGAGCCTCTCGCCAGGCAGCACAGCTTGAACCTAAAGCTTTTTGAACATAATGAAGATGTGCAGATAATTAACATATGCAGTGTGAACAGGTTTGCTGGCACGGAGAAGAGAAAAACTCTAAGGTAGAGCTATTATTAGGGAGTAATTTGCTCTAAGAAGTAAATGAGTGAAACAATAGCTGCCAGCATTGACAATATGGCTCACATCTGAGAATGCGTGGAAGAATGGTGGTTAAGAACAAATCCCACTGCTAAAATCTGTTTCCCGCCATATGCTCCAGCAATTAAAGGCGAGCATCGGTGACCTCGTGCTGAAGAGGGGACACATAGCCATATAACTAATAATTAATTTGCGCCTGGATAGTGGTGTAGCGTGCACGCACTGTACTTGCAGACTGGCACTTAATATTAGCCCTGTGGATGTGGGCATAGGCCATTAACTTTTACAGAATGACAGAAAGGACTGCCAGTCTGGTGCAGGCGTCAGAACGACAGTCCCTGGTGGATACGATCACAATTACTGACACACACACATGCTCAAACGCACACATGCTGACAGTCCAATTTTGAATGGATCTACTTCCTATGTCTCTGTATTAAGTATCCCGGCTGATTATAAACCTACTTAACCTTTGAAGGCTTAAACATTGTTGCCACTTTGTCATGTTTGCATTCATGCAAACTGTAACTGATTTATTAAAGGGATAGTTCACCCAAAAATGAAAATTCTGCCATCATTTACTTACCCTTATTTTGTTCCAAACCCATATGACTTTCTATGTTCTTTGAAACACAAAAAAGATATTAGGCAAAATGACAAAATCACCATTGACCTTCATTGTATGGAAAGAAGATGCAATGAAAGTGAATGGTGACTGAGGCTAACATTCTGCCTAACACCTGTGTTCAAAGAACAAAAGTAAGTGATATGCTTTTGGAACAACATGAGGACAAATGTTTAATTTTTGGCTGAACTATCCCTTCAATGGGCAATATTTGCATTTTTACCTTTTTTGCCTTACCTTAAACCCATAACTACATATACAAAGAACATTCTAAAATATATATTAAATGTTAGATAACAGATGAAAACAGAGGAATTAAATACAGGAATACTTGAAATAAATGATTTTTTGCCACCATATTTTAAATATGTAGGGCATTTTGGTCACTAACTTTCAGTGCAGTTTTTTGCCCCAAACTCTGGTTCTTCAAAGACTTAAAAGTGTCAACTTAATGTCATGTTAGGGTGTGTTATCGGGGCCCTAATATGGTAAGAAACTTGGAGGGGAGCGGGGTTTGACATCCAGACCAATAAAGTGTTGCCTTGAGGTCACATGACTTCACACTCACCCTCTTTTGATGTTTGATCTCTCTTCTGATCGTAACTCCCAGACAAATGTACCATTTTCGACGCTGCCAAAACAACAACCCTGCTCTTTCCGATCGCTAACGCACGTCTATTTTCTCACTTATGCCCTTCACTCGTTTTTTTTTTTTTTCCAAGTATGCCTCTCATTTTTTTCCAGCGAATGGTCCTTTTCCGTGAGCCAAGGGCACCTTTGGCTGATTAGCGGCTAATGAAATTGAGTGGCAAGCCTGTGTCTGCACAGCCAGCCTTTTATTAGGCCCCCATTAGGTGTGAGTGCAGGAGGAGCGTCAGCCGCCCTCTGTAGGTGGACATAACACAGCGCCCATCTGCTCCTCTGCCTGTGTGTCCTTCCTCAAATAGCTCCCATTAGCTGCCAACCACCGGGCTGAGAGAAGCCTTCCTCACACTCTCAAACACACGCATACACGGGTACACACCAGGCTGCTATATGCCGCCGCTCAGGGCCAGTCGCTTAGGTAACACACAGTTATTGTGTGCTTGGAGAGGAGCTAGAGGTGGAAATGGACATGTATAGCACTTTGTTTCTGTTTATCTCACTCTTTTCTGTTTCCTCGTCTAGCATGTAGCACTTTTGGGGAATTTTTTATGTCCATAGCCATTATTTAGGTTGAATTTTCTTTATCATTCGCTCTCCCTACGTCAATGTCTTGTTGATCCTGTGGCCTGAACCTACAAATAGGAGTGAGCATGTTAGACCTGTCTGTCTGGCTGAGTCTTCTCCCTCTCTTTCTCTGTCTCTCTTCCCTTGCTGTCTCCTTTCCAAGAAGATGAAAGAACATGCTATTTAAACACACGCATAGTGGAAGACAACATGTATACCATTATAACAAACACATTTACTTAGCTATCTAAATGGGCACGTCTGACAAATTTCTATTGTTTTTATATAAACTAATCATAATTACAATAGAGTAACTTTACACCACATCTTAACCCTAAAAGATAACTTTTTCTATTTTTAGAATAATAATTAAAATAAAAAAACAGATTTAAATTTACTGCATTTATTAATAATTTTTCCAAATAAGGATGTCTCCGAATTTCCAAAAAGGGAGGTTGTGTCTGATTTAGCTCACTTTTGGCAACTACTTTGTCCCCAAAATATAGCTACTGTAACTTCATATACAAATATTAATAAACAACACCTTAAGTCTAAAAGACATCTTCTTCTATTGTTAGAATAAAAAAATAAAAAATGTACTTCATTTATTAATAATTTTTCCAAATTAAAAGATTGTCCCCAAAGGAAGGTTTTGCCAGATTTAACTCACTTTTGCAGACAATTTCACACCCAAATAGTAGCTAAGTACAGACAGAAATTGCATCTTGGGGATCAGAGAAAAATAAATGTAAATATATATATATATATATATATATATATATATATATATATATATATATATATTTATTATTATTATTATTATTTCAAGCTCATCATGTGGTATAAAGTGCTATGTTTGCAGCATACCAAAATGCATACCAAAATGTCACTGTAAAGCCAAATCATTCAATAAAAGTAAACATTTAACAGATACCAGAAAAACATAAGAACTAATTTAATGTGAGTCATGATATCATTAGGCAAAATGTGTTGGGGATCCGATCCCCACCACCATCCAGAGCGCTGCACAAAGCCCAGTTCCCACAACCAATGCGGCCACTTCATGCAGGAAAAACACCAATTACATTCATTTAGGTGTAATGAGACAAACTAAACAATTACACAGCCAATTGGGTTAGCCGCTCCTGTGCACAGGACCTTAGCTAGCTCTGATGAGCAAACGTTCCTGTAACCCGCTTTTCATGTTTTTACTATCTCTCCTAAACCTTGTTCTTTTCAACTCTCATTCCGTGGGAAAACTGATTCGCAATCTCGAGGAGGCACTGATGATCATCAAATAAGTCTGATTAAGTTAGAGAGAGATCATGCTGTGTTTGAAATGTACATGATACTGCTGTGGAAGGCTAGTTTGCAAAACTGTTGGTTGACTCTAATAACATAAAAGCAGCCATCGGTTTCTGTCACCACTGTTAAACCAGTTAGTTAGCTAAAATATGCGACAGCTGCACTTTAAAAAAGTTACTTTAGCCACGGCTAATGCACACGTTGTGCTAGATGGCTGACGTTCAACATCAAATTAGCCAGCGAACTGCTCCTCATGGGAGGTCTGTCTACCCGCGTTAACCGCCACTTTGACAGCGGAGGAGCATCACCCTAGCCCCTGCGCCGTATCGCCGCATTAGTTGCGGAAATTTTCCAACACCAGCTCGGCACCCTGCAGAGCCGGAGGAGGTAAGCTGAAAGGAGCCCACTAATGAGAGAAAAGCGAGCGAACAGTGGGAAAAGTGTGAGAGTATATCGGAGCGCAGGAGGTTGTACCAGTGGGCAGCTCCCTTGCCATAGCGCCCACAGGCCCGTCTCACCATTACGCCGTTCGTTAAGCGTGGAAATGCATTATACATATACTGCATTTCATGCCACGCGCTTCTGTGTATGTCTATGTGTCTGTGCCTTAAGCTTCTCGGCAGGTGTATTCTTTTCATCCAAAGGAGCTTCTCTTACTGGTTGGATAACCGTGAGGGGTCCTGTGAATGTCCCGTGAGGGGTCCCGAGAGGAGACACAACTTTAATAAGAATGAAAGGGAGTGTATGTGTTACCCCCCAAGAGCCTGAAGACATGGCCACACACTGAGAGCTATATGTGTGTTAATTGTGTGCATTTTTTTTTTTTTATATTTCCAGGGATAAAAAGTAACTCTGAGCCCTTCACTTCAAGGAATTACTTCAAGAAGTTCCTTTAAATGCCTTAAACCTGCCTTAGGTGGTTTTCTGGTCTTAGATGGTTTAAGCTGCTAGGCCAGCTGGTTTCCCGGTCTGACTAGCTGACAAGTGGCCAAAACCCCTCTAAAACCATCAAAACGGACCAGCCTAACCAGCTTGGCCAGACTGGGAGACCAGCTAACCACCTAAGCCTGGTTTTTGCTAAATCCAGTTCCTATGTGGTCCATGTGGGTGCTACAGGCCCTTTACATTCGAGTCAAGATTAAACAGCGTTTAACGAGAAAATATGTAAGGTGGGACTTGATTTTACCATTGGGAATTGATTGGACTATGGAATATAGTCTCTATACGGCAGGTGATTAGAGGGGAAGGACTGAAAAATAAGACTTTGTGACATGTTCCGAAAAGGAAAGTCATTTCAGGGACGGATCAAGTTATTACATTTTGATGAAAGATTATAAAAAGTCTTTTTTTATTTTTTATTATTGTGCACCAATGAATCATTCACAATGAAAACCGTAACGTATACGGACCCTTACACATTTCTTGGTTTGGAATGCGAAAGTACATTTTAGCAGGGTAAACTTACATAGCGGTGCATGGGAGTCCAAATATTATTACTGCATTCTAATTTGCTCTTATAACAAAAGAAAAAGTCCATTATTATGTTTCCAAGACTTTCCATAAGAGAAAAAAAATTGGACAGTGGTGGATTACAACAGTAAAAGAGAAAAAGATGCCAAAATTACTGTCAATCCCTCAGCAGCTGTATTAGGGTGCTTTCACACTAGTACTTTTGGTGCGCACCCAGGTTCGAATGACGTCAAAGTTCGGTTCATTTGGATGATGTGAACGCTGTTTTCCGAATTCAGGTGTGCACCCGCAAACCGCACAGAGTCCGCTTAAAAGGTAGTCTGGGGTATGGTTCATGTGAACTCCAGTACATTCGCTGCTTATAGGAACGCAATCATACCAAATTGCGGAAGCGAACCACATGCTAACATTCATCACATCATTGCACATTCAATGTATCCGTGGCAGATAAACATAAGTGTCGTTCTATGCATGTAAAGATTTGGTGGTAAATCCAAAGAGATGAATACTTTAATAAACACAGCAAAGCTGATGTCTTCCTGTGTTGTAACATAGTTCTAGTGGTAAACAGCTGCCGCTTGCACTCACATTGATGACTCAATCGGGCCGTGGTTCGGATCCAAATAATATGATGTGAACAGAGACCAGTGGGGTCAGCGGCAGGGGGAGGAAACGAACTCGGGTTTGGTCTATTTTTAATTGTGTGAAAGCACCCTTAGAAACACCATCGCAGCAGTGGTGACAAGATTTTTTTTTTTTATGCCAGGGTAATATAACACAAAGTAAAATTTGTCAATTTTAGTCTAAATAATAATAATAATAAAAAAGAAGTAAAATATAAAAGAATTTGCTTGATTCACGCTTCTAAGTAATGTGTCCGTTAAGAAAGTAAATAGTCCATTTTGATTTCATGTTGATTTTAAAGCTTATTTTCCTTTATTGGGACATGCAGTGTGGTTCTATACTTCAGTAGCATCTTGTTATACTCTAAACATACTCAATAATGTTCAGGACTGCTTTTTTGTATCTGATGCAAGTGTTTGCTTAGAGTATGTTAGCGGCCTGTATAAGACACAAGTCAAATGTGTGTTTCCCGGAGGTGATTTGAGGCTAATATACGATTGGCCTGTAACAAGGCTCTCCTCCTCTTGCCCCCCCACCTCCTCTGTGTTGACTGTGAGAAACTATTGTTCCATTGGGCTAAATGGAGAAGTGCTTGTTTGGGAAAAGGTTGCAAAGTCATGGGAAAAAGAATCTTTGTTTCTGTGAGCGTCGAGCAGGGCTGAAGCAACCCAAGTGGAAGTGTTTTGGGGACTGACGCACAAACAGCTGCTACAACGCTCATAGACACACTCACACATTTGTTTTTCTATCATGGTAGGGACTTTCCATTGACTTCTATTGTTTTTATACTTGGCTAATGATATTGTCTATACCCTAACCCTAAACCTAACCCTCACAGAAACCTTTCTGCATTTTTCATTAAGACATTATTTAGTATGTTTATCAAACGGTTTTCCTTGTGATCCCCACAATGAACTGTAGGTGATTTCAGATTATACCATCATTGTGGAGACATTTGGTCCTTACAATGTAGGCAAAACCTGACCCATATAAACATATGCACAGCCATCAAAACAAAACACACATACAGAAATGAGCTGATAGAGATTTTGGAATAGACACAGATGGAATAAGTCTCACATATACATGTTCAATCAAAGCTGTGTTGTATGGACATGCATACACAAATAAACACAGCTGCAACACACACACACTAAAAGAGAATGGCAGGGGTCCAGTGGAGGGGACTGATCTGTGTGAGTGTGTGTACAAGTGTGTGAATAGTCTCAGTGTGATGTGGCTTCCTGGCCAAAAGCTGGCAGAGTCCTTTCTCAAGGCTAGGTCTCATTTTATCAAGCAAATTAGACTCATCTCATCTCCTCTTGCACACAAAGCCTTTATTCGCTTCACACCTGCACAAACAAAGCAGGCCAGTGTGTCTCTGGCCTATCTATCAGTCAGCTGGGACAGACTCATCAACACGTTCCACAAGCTCCTCTACAAGCCACCAGGACATTACCTACACATTTATGTAAAGACTGAATTCAATAACATTAGAATTATAGACTGCACAAGTGCTGAGACTGAATACACAATAGCTTTGTTGCAAAACCCAGTGAGCTGCCTTTCTGTCTATTGCCTACATAGGGAGCATCCTACCTGAAATGGAACCTCTTAAGTGACTGATATAGAACTTATGTTGCCTTAAAATGTTGTCTAGGTAGGCAGCTCACGTGACTTTTGAACAGAGCTAACGAAATGGTCAAAGGTGGTCAGAATGAATGCATCTTGGACTGTTTATGTAGTAAGTTTTTGATTGCTGTAGAAAAGGGCTGCAGGAATGGACACAGGACATCAAGGCTGATGCTCATATGTGATTGGATGAGGGGGGTTGATTGCGCTGATTGGTGGACTAGAATGTTTGATTGTCATGAAACCCCACTGTCATGGTGACAAGTTATTCAAATTGTAACATCACACAAACATACGCCTAGAAAACCACATTTATATCTTCTACAAGAGGACACGCACATATATATGAAGACTCACTTGGATCTGTTGCTGTAGGAGGTTAATTTTGTGCTGTTGCTGCAGAAGTTGCTGCTGTTGTCGTGCAATCTGTGGACAGAACACATCAAACTGTCACTTGTTTCAAACTTTCAAAACGTACACTTTTACAACATGTTTAAAGAGGACATCATTTGTGTCTGTGTGTGAGGGACAATGTGTGTATATGTGCAGGTAAACTGCTTGTGTTTTTGTTTTACACATATTTACCAAGGAGTGGCACCCAGTCCTGAAGCGTTGTGTGTGAGCACAAGAGTGTGTCAGTGTATGTGTTAATACAGATCTGTTTTCTTTTGTGCAAATGAGCTCCCTAGAAGCAACCGCACACAACAAAGCTAAGGCACATTCTTCTGCATGCAAACACCTTTAGTCTTCTGCCTGTGTGCTGGAGGGGACCTGAATGCTGCACACACAAACACGGACATTCTCGTCAATGGAATAGGGGGATGGAAGGAACAGAAGGTCTCTTTGTGAATGTCGTTCGAGGAAAACGTTAGTATGTTACTATACACACCCTTACCTCTCCTCCACACACACACACACACACACACACACTGATAACACTGTTCTCTTCTGTACTCAACACTATTTAAGTGTTCATTATTGTGTTGCTCTCTCCTAACCAGGTGCAACCAGAAGTTTCCAGCATCAAGAAAATTTATCTTCAATGAAAGCAAAACGACAATGACATTGGTCCAAAATTGACAACGAGAAAAATAGAAACCGAATTTGTCGCTTTAGGACTATATATATCGGCAGATAACCATTGGCTGATTAACAGAAGTGTGCCGGTTTTAAAATCTACTGACAGCCTTGCAAAAAAGCATTTTGTTTGTCAGATTTTCTGAATTTTGAGTATATGTGGCGTTTAAGATTATTTTATAGAGATTGTATTCACAAAAAGCAATTTCTATTCGCTGAAATATTTTAGAGCTGGGGATAACTCATAAATTTAGCACTAACTATAGAAATCCCCAATCAAAGTGAAAAAATAGTGAGATTTTAGACCAATGACATTTCAGTGTGGGTGGAGCTACTCAGCTAAACAAGGCAAAGACAGAAATCAAGTTTGTCTCTTTATTGCATTTTGTATTGTTAAGACAAGCCGATATATCGGCCGATGTTTGCCGATTCTAAGAACATCAGTCGATAACCATGTTCACTTGGCCGATTAACAGAAGTGAACGAGTTTTCAAATCTACTGCAGCCTAGTAAAAAAAAAAAAAAAAAAAAAAAATTGAAATTTACAGAATTTTGGGTAAATATTACATTTAAGATTATTTTACACAGATTATACTCACAAAGAGCAATTGGAATCCACTGAATTGTTTTTAGAGCAGGAGATAGCTCAAACATTTAATACGCTATAGGAATCTCCAATCAAAGTGAAATACAGTGGGAAAATAGTGACAAACTATAGAGATTTTGGACAAATGACATTTCAGTGTGGGCGAAGCTACCCTGCTAGACATGATCGAGACCAAATTTGTTGTTTTATTGCATTGTGTCTTTGTTAGGACTAGGTGATATATCGGCCATATTTAGCCAAACTTAACAGAAGTGTGTCGGTGACACACTGACAACCTTTAAAAAAAAATATATATATTTTATTGAAATGTACTGAATTTTGAGTAAATGTTGCATTTAAGATTATTTTATGCAGATCGTCCTCACTGAATTTTTAGTAAATGTTATGTAAAATAAGTGTTCATATCATTCTATATTTACTGTCATTAAATCATGTTATGCATATATCGGCACTTACATATCAGTATCACTCGTTATGACACAATGTATAAATTGTGTGTATGTGTGAATTAAGTGCTTTACAGTTGTTCATCTGAAAATGTGAGAGTGTTGTTGTGCATAATTGATGGATAATATGACTCATACATGCTAAAATACATGCTGAATATGTATGGCTGACCTGGTCCTGTTGCTGTTTTGCGAGCTCCATTTGCTGACGCTGTTTTTCGATCTGTGAGGCGGCCAGTTTCTTCTGCTCCTCATGGGCAGCCAGTAGCTGCTCTCTGAGACTGCTGAGCTGCGTGATCATCCCCATCAACTGGCGCTCCTTGTCCGCCAGGCTGTCCGGGGTGCCTGCAAGAGTCAAAGGGCAAAGGCCACAGGTCAAAAAGCCAGTAGAGGAAGCCTTGCGCCCAGATGTGCTCTCGCTCATGTGCCATTGCCCTCGTGTTTACCTAAATGTCGCTATACATTTAGCATGAGCTGACCTTCGACCTCGGCTAAAGCTGAGAGAGCTCTGACATACGAGCTGCACCAGAGCAGACGGCAGGAGGGGAAGACTAAATCACTCGACAGGATGTCGTTCCACCGAGGTATTGCCCCAGACTTCCACCAATCATACAGTGTGTTTTTGTGCGCGAAACCCCTAAAGTGTTCGAATGTCGAAATGAGCACATGTCTGTTAATGAGTTCATGTGTGTGCAATTGTGTGTCTGAGGTCATATATCTATGCTAAAACACACACGCAGACACACGTCCGCACGGCCCCACAATCCCCCATTGTTCTCGGTCTCTACCTTCTGAGGGGCCACATTCCTCACTGGGGAAAAACAGATGATGAAGAAAGTGAGAGAAAGAAGGTAATCATAGCAGCTGACCTGAACCTTTGCCCTGGCAGGAAGGTAGAGTAGGCTCCATTTGTAACCCCTTCACACACAGACACAGTCACACAGACACACACACACACACACACACACACACACACACACACACAGACTCAACAATGCACAATAAAGACAACTGTCACAGGCGGCCAGTTGAAAAAATAAACCTGCAGCTCCCCTTAACAGCTCCCAGACTGGGCTTTCACAAGAGGGTGTGCATCGGAGCCAGTCCCGGGACAAGGGAGGACCTTGTGTGAAAAGTGTCGAGCGTTCCAGAGAAAGCGATGGATCAAAGCGATCTTTCTTTCCCACTATAACAGCATTTGTGGCATAATGTTGATTACCACAAAAAATTATTTTGACTTGACCCTCCTTTTCTTTAAAAGCAAAAAAGCAAAAATCAAGGTAAAAAAATTACTAATTTCAATGACTTTCACAGGCCTGAAAATCACAATTTTAAAATGCTTTGACATTCCAGGCTTTGCATGACTGTTGGAACCCTGTTTAAAATATGTAGCTTTGCACATCTCTAGCTTGTAAGAATCAGAAAGGCAGTCTGTAAGATTTGCTCATTAAAATAAAAGGCAAATGAACTGCCAACACAATATACTCTAGGTCCCCCAATGTCTGGAGTTGACAGAGGGTGTTTACACACACACTCACACACACACACACACACACACACACACACAAACACGCCAGTCTCATCAATCACAAACGAAGGCTTTTTACCTTTGCTACTGAAAGTTCAGCTTTGGATCAATAAGTGGTTTCCTCTCTCTCTAAACATCCTAAGGCTGCCTGTGCTGCCTGCCTCATGTCACAAACCACAGCAATGAACCAATTTGTAACAATGTAATACCTGTCAAGCAGCTCTCATTGCTAATTAATGACTAGGCTTGAAAAATAAATCCCTAAAGCAGCACACTACTGTGTTACATGAGGGAGAGAAAGAGAGAGAGGGAAAAAACAGAGAGAAGTGAGAAAGAGCTTAGCCTGAGGCTCTTATTGTTCATTACCACTTTTCTCTTTTGCTCTGTAATCATCCTTTATGTGGTCAACACTGGCCGATTTTAAGTCGGATTAATTCTCTTTCTAAAATGGATTGTTCCAATCCTGGATATTGATTGGTCGATATAGTGTTCCAGTCATGCTAAAATACACGATAAAGTAAAAGTTATATGACACGAAAGACCTGCTCACCTAGTAGCACCCACAGAGTCCAACTGTTACCTTAGTTTACATGTCAGGGGCTATATCTTCTAGTGGAAGGATAAAACTTAATAAATATGCTTGATAAAAAAGTTTTAATGACAGTTTGTGTCAACAATATTTTTATTATATAGTATCTGTTTTCTAAAAAGCAATGCAGTGCATATGGCTATGCTATATTTAGCTGTTATGCTAACTTATGCCATGCTACTTACTACAATGACATATACTCTATCTAAAACTCCTCCCTCCAAAGAAATATCAGCAAACCCAAACACACAAAATGATTCCCAGGGAGATGGCCGTGCCAGAGTTAGCCATGCAAACGCAGCGCTAGCGAGATGAAGGTGTACGAAGGCTTGTTAAAGTGAGAGTGGAGTGTGTTTTCGCTACGGCTGAGTGACCTAACAGGATGTATCATTAACCGTGCTAACATGAGCGATGCTGTTGCTTAGCATGTCATCCCAGCAGATCATTAACAGGGGCCGGTAAACAGGGCTAGTGCTAGACAGATTAGCATACCTAAGCTTTCGGAACAAATTTTTTTTTAATCCCCTTTTTTCCCAATTTGGAATGCCCAATTCCCATTACTTAGTAGGTCCTCGTGGTGGCGCGGTTACTCACCTCAATCCGGGTGGCGGAGGACAAGTCTCAGTTGCCTCTGCTTCTGAGACCGTCAATCCGTGCATCTTATCACGTGGCTTGTTGTGCCCCATGACACCGCAGAGACTCCGCATGTGGAGGCTCATGCTATTTGCCACGATCCAAGCACTACTTACCACACGCCCCATTGAGAGCGAGAACCACTAATCGCGACCACAAGGAGGTTACCCCATGTGACTCTACCCTCCCTAGCAACCGGGCCAATTTGGTTGCTTAGGAGACCTGGCTGGAGTCACTCAGCACACCCTGGATTCGAACTCACAACTCCAGGGATGGTAGTCAGCGTCAATACTGGCTGAGCTACCCAGGCCCCCGACAATTTTAACATATAACTATGAGTATAGCTTCGATCAAAAGCTAGAATTGTCAAGCCACCACTTTTGACCGTACCACTGATCAGAATAGCGAATACTTTGGCGTATACTACGAGAAAATGCTGCAAAGAGAAGCAGATATATCAAAACACAAACATAAACACACACGTTTAGAGGTCACATGACCACCAAAGTCTATCATTTTACCTTTGATCTCTCCAAAGTTGCCAGAACCCATGGCCAATAGCTTGTCCTTCCAGTCCTTAGACAACAGCCTCTCAATGCTGGGGGCCTCTGGAGGGAGAGAGAGAGAGAGAGAGAGAGACAAAGTGAGAAAGAGAGAGAATTACCACAGGCAGGCAACATCACAATATAGCTCATTTAAAGTCCATTTGCTGTAATAAAGGCCCATCTCTCTAATGGCACCAACAGTAGGGCAGGATGAAGAGAGGATGGAGTGGGACATAGAGAGAGAAGGAGAGAGAAAGACAGAGAGAGAAAGCGGCTTCCTCACCTGCTGTTAGTCAATCATTAGCCCTATGCTCTGGCTAACACAAAGAGGCTCTTAATGCATCGGGTACAATGGACACATTATCGAGGCTGTGTGCTTTGTTTTTCTAATACACCCCGCAGACCCACTGCCCCCTCCACCCCCCACGCTAATTACTAACCTGCCAAGGACAGACGTCTCAAACAAGGGAGAGAGGAAAATTACAACAACTCTCAACACCCCCCCCCCCCCCCCCCAGTATTCCTCTTGTCTGCCTATATAACACACACACACATAAAGACCAGCATCATCAACACAACAATTAATGCTGATATGAAACAAAAAAATGAGAGAGACAAAGGACAAGAGTGAGACAAAATGTGTGTGTTTATGGTAAATGACAGTGGTCAGTGTTTGAGGAGGTTGAGAAAGTGAGCAACCCACACACACACGCAAACATTTAAATGCTGATGACACGTTACAGGCTGTTCAGACCTAACACGTTCTTGTGCTATAAAAAAAGCTGAATGCAGCTCAATAAATACAACAGAACACATTTGTCTTGAGATGCTTTTAAAAGTTGACCATTTTTTTTTAACCTGAAACGGCATCTAAAGACATGGTGCTCCTGCGCAAGATGCTGAAATAACAGCAAGACGTGGTACGACAGTCAAAGATGTCCGGCAAGGATGTAGCGGAAACACGCAAGGGTTGTAAAAGACATGCTCAGTCATGAGACCAAAAGTTGACAACTTTTTTACTTTTGATGCAATGAACGCTAGACGTAAGCATCTGTTGACCAAAAAAAGTTTAGGTAGGCAGGTCAAAATGTGTTTGTGGATATCCAATCCAATCACTGTAGTTCGGTTTAATTTCAAACTGACTGCTTTTTCCGCACCTTTCCATCTTCATGCTTTCTTTTTGCCATTGAAGTTTCTATACCTCAACTGGTAGGGTATTGCACTAGCAGCACCAAGGTCATGTGTTTGATTCTCTAGGAACCCATACACTGGTCAAATATATACCACTGAATGCACTGTAAATCGCTTTGGATTAAGTGTATGCTGAATGCACAAATGTAAATGTCTTTCCCTCATTTACAACAGTCTTAGTCACAAAACCCTTCTCTTTCCTCTATACACACACACAAACACACACATCTGGGAAATCAAGACACACATCACTGAGCTTTTTACATCAGATTTAACATTTCACATTCCCCAGGAATCATACTTGCATCTCTCCTTCTCTGTCTATCTTTCAGTTTCTCTAAGTATGAAATTTTTGCAGCATTCCTGTAGGTAAGTGGTAGAGCATGGCACTTAAAACACAAAGGTTGTGGGTTCGATTCCCAGGGAACACACATACCCTGAATGCACAAAATTCGAAAATCAAATATGCCAAAAAGTCCACATACACACATCTACACAAGCAAGTACAAACACCAGGTGGCACCATTACCAATTCAGCTGGAGCTGAAAACACTGAGCTCTAACCTGCATCTTTGAGACTGATAGACATTACAGGCCCCAGGTGGGCGGCACACACACATACACTTTCACACTTCAAGAAGACTTGCTAAATACTAGAAGACTTGCCAAATTTTAAATAACTCTTTAGTTGAAAAACGTCCTCAGTGGCATGTCTGCAATTTAAAGCTGGTCTTCTTCTTACCTTATATGTGTTCCCGATCTCATCTCTGGACTTCAATGGAACTGAAGTTTGACACTTTCAGGCCTGTAACAAACATTGGCTATTCTTTGTACTCTTTGGTTTATAGATGCACATTCTCGCCATTCAGCCAATCACATTCACTGCTGCTCTTTCCAATGACAGCTGTCTCACTGTCACCCCAACAGGTGTTATTAGCCCCCAGCTCTCTGTCTATCACTCTCACCCTCTATTCTAGCATCTGTGTTTAACAATGACAGAGGCTTTTAAGCCCGAGAGCTCTGACAAGCGAAAGGTTTCAACAAATGGCCGCTTCGTCTATATTCCCCCTGCCTGCTCTCTCTCTCTTTCTCTCTATGTGTCTCACTCATTCACACTCTCTCTCGCTCACCGCAGCACCATAATAGTTATTATTTTTATTTATTAAAATGGCCGCTATTGTCCCTGCTGACAGCTCCTTCACTTTAACTATTAATAAAAATAGAAAGGCCTCTTTTATGTGACAGCCCGCAGCGGGAATCTGCGCAATCGTTTACCGCAAAATGGACGGAGCAGGAAGCAGATATGCTGATGTATCCATTTTTCATGGCAGCTTCCCTGTCTTGATCTCGTTCTACATCCTTTCTTACACTTGGGAAGAAAATGACTTTTGTTTGAAGCACCCCTTTTTGAGGGCCTTTGATTGTGGGACCTCTCAGTTCATAATGTGAGGTTGCTTTTTGTTTTGTTTTTTTTTAATATGAAATAAGAATGATACTTAAATATATGCTGTAATTATAAAACTGTAAAATAGAGATGTTTTGGGCATATTATCAAAAAACACAGGCTGATTAGTAATCTGAACATGCTCACTATATATTTTTTCTTAAAACGAGAAAATAAAGACTCTAAATTAACTAGTGGCAAACTGTGTTCTGAAATCTCTTTAATATCTCAATTAGTACATTTATTTTGCTTAAAGGAATATTCCGGGTTCAATACAAGTTAAGCTCAATCGACAGTATTTGTGGCATAATGTTGATTACCACAAATACAAATAAAAAAATAAATAAATTCCTACTCCCTCCTTTCTTAAAAAAAAAGCAAAAATCAAAGTTACAGTGAGGTACATACAATGGAAGTGAATGGGGCCAATTTTATAATAATTTTATAAAAGCACTTACATTAATTCTTCCATTAAAACTCATGTATTTAAAACTTATGTTTATATTGTCATTTTAGTGTAATTTGGTAGGGTTTGTTGACATTACTTCATCATGGCAATAAAGTTGTAAAATTGGCTATAACTTTACACAGAAAAGGTTAGTAAGTGATTTTATCACTTAAATCATGTTAACACGCATATTGTTTACGTCTTGTGGATATACAATGCATCCGGAAATTCACAGCGCTTCATTTTTTCCACATTTTGTTGTGTTACAGCCTTACTCCAAAATGGATTAAATTCATTATTTTCCTCAAAATTCTACAAACAATACCCCATAATGACAACGTGAAAGAAGTTTGTTTGAAATCTTTGCAAATTTATTAAAAATAAAAAACGAAGAAAATCACATGTACATAAGTATTCACAGCCTTTGCCATGACACTCAAAATTGAGCTCAGGTGCATCCTGTTTCCACTGATCATCCTTGAGATGCTTCTACAACTTGATTGGAGTCCACCTGTGGTAAATTCAGTTGATTGGACATGATTTGGAAAGGCACATACCTGTCTATATAAGGTCCCACAGTTAACAGTGCATGTCAGAGCACAAACCAAGCCATGAAGTCCAAGGAATTGTCTGTAGACCTCTGAGACAGGATTGTATTGAGGCACAGATCTGGGGAAGGGTACAGAAAAATTTCTGCAGCATTGAAGGTCCCAATGAGCACAGTGGCCTCCATCATCCATAAATGTAAGAAGTTTGGAACCACCAGGACACTTCCTAGAGCTGGCCGCCTGGCCAAACTGAGCGATCAGGGGAGAAGGGCCTTAGTCAGGGAGGTGACCAAGAACCCGATGGTCACTCTGACAGAGCTCCAGCGTTTCTCTGTGGAGAGAAGAGAATCTTCCAGAAGAACAACCATCTCTGCAGCACTCCACCAATCAGGCCTGTATGGTAGAGTGGCCAGACGGAAGTCTCTTCTCAGTAAAAGGCACATGACAGCCCACCTGGAGTTTGCCAAAAGGCACCTGAAGGACTCTCAGACCATGAGAAACAAAGATTGAACTCTTTGGCCTGAATGGCAAGCATCATGTCTGGAGGAAACTGGGCACCGCTCATCACCTGGCCAATACCATACCTACAGTGAAGCATGGTGGTGGCAGCATCATGCTGTGGGGATGTTTTTCAGTGGCAGGGACTGGGAGACTAGTCAGGATCGAGGGAAAGATGAATGCAGCAATGTACAGAGACATCCTTGATGAAAACCTGCTCCAGAGCGCTCTGGACCTCAGACTGGGGCGAAGGTTCATCTTCCAACAGGACAACGACCCTAAGCACACAGCCAAGATAACAAAGGAGTGGCTCCAGGACAACTCTGTGAATGTTCTTGAGTGGCCCAGCCAGAGCCCAGACTTGAACCCAATTGAACATCTCTGGAGAGATCTGAAAATGGCTGTGCACTGACACCCCCCATCCAACCTGATGGAGCTTGAGAGGTCCTGCAAAGAAGAATGGGAGAAACTGCCCAAAAATAGGTGTGCCAAGCTTGTAGCATTATACTCAAAAAGACTTGAGGCTGTAATTGGTGCCAAAGGTGCTTCAACAAAGTATTGAGCAAAGGCTGTGAATACTTATGTACATGTGATTTTTTTTTTTTTTTTTTTCGTTTTTTATTTTTAATAAATTTGCAAAGATTTCAAACAAACTTCTTTCACGTTGTCATTATGGGGTATTGTTTGTAGAATTTTGAGGAAAATAATGAATTTAATCCATTTTAGAGTAAGGCTGTAACATAACAAAATGTGGAAAAAGTGAAGTGTTGTGAATACTTTCCGGATGCACTGTACTTTTAAATTAGTGAGTATTTTAATGTTTACGGATTGACCCAATTCACTTCCACTGTAAGTGTCTCATTGTATCCCAGATTTTTATATTTTTTTTTTTTTAAGAAAAGGAAGGGCAAGTCAAAATTATTTTTTGTGGTAATCAACATTTGATTGAGCTTAACTTGTATTGAACCCAGAATATTCCTTTAAGTTCCCGGTTTCTCATGTTTTTCTCCTGAGAAAAAGACTAAGAAGTTATCTCACATGTGTCTCTAGAGTTTCAGAACTGAGCTCAACAATGTCTCACACAGTGCTCAGAATTGCCAAGATACCAAAGTCTGAAATCAAAAGTCAGGGATTGTAATACGAATTTAAACATTTCTTATTACATTTTCCCAAATAATCAAATTAAAAATCAAAGTATCTAAGCCATGCTATCTACATTCATTTTATAGCCCTATATACTTACTGAATGTCAACAACAAGCAAACTTAATAACATTTATAAGAAGTAAAAATAGGAGCAAGCCTACTAGCAAACAGATTTTTCAACAGTACTTTTGACAGCCTCTGGGTAACAGCTTCTTTTAAACATAATTTAATACAATGTAACTATGTATGTATCTCCTCAAACTGTAAAACATGTACCATATCTGAAAGACAAACATATTAGCTAAAGATTTAAATCCAATATTTGCTGAATGTGATATCGTCAGTAAAAAAATATGTAAGAGAGAGAGAGAGAGAAAGTTAGAGGGCAGAAACTTTGGGACCAGTCCCATTCATCTATTCCTAATACAGAGGCACAGCTTGTATGCATTAGTGTATGAGATCTTGTTAGTAGGGGTGTGCAGCAAAGCCATTATCTGTATTTGTATCTGTATCTGTTCATCTGACAAAATTATCTGTCTCTGTATTCGGATAGAACTGGGTGTGGGCGGGGCTTAAACCAGAAGTGCGTCAAAATTAAATGAAATGGCCATTTTTAAATGTTACTCTTACATTTCTAGTTTCAGTTAATAAAATGTGCCTTGTGTATGCCTTTTCATAATAATAGCCTAATAATAATAATAATAATTATTATTATTTAAAAAATATGATTTTATACTTTTTTTTTCTTACCAGATGAAGCTGAATTTGTAGGCTACATGAACTGTGGAATATGTTGTTAACTTTGGTTTCTCCTGGTATTTCAGATATTAATATCTGCATGAAACTGAATTTTCTTTGTCTTTGCATGTATTACAACATTATTCTAAAGGCAGGAGGTGTCAACCAAAATGTGAAATGTCAAGCATACATTTTGCAGTGAATAATAAATACAAATTCAAACATTAAAAGGAACGAAAATATAATCAATATAGCCTACAAACAGGTGAAAGTCCCGTAAATCTATCAGGAATTTTTATAAGACACCATTATTTTGTTAAATAATAATAATAATAATGTTACATTTATATAGCACCTAACCAGAGGCAGCACAGTTTAAAGAAGGAGAAAAAAAAAGACGGAGCATGTTTCAGTTTCTTTGTTTTACATAAGCAGGAATATTCCTATTAGATGAATACTCTATGGATCATTTTAACTCTTTTTTTTTTTTTTCAGAATAAAGTCTTAACCAGATAATTTTCTTAATCGCTGATGTGAATATAAATGTGATCCAGTTTAAGAGATGGATAGACGAGCTCCGATGTGAAATCATCACTTCAGGTCAGGAATTTTGCATCACATTCAGGTTTAGGCTATAAATGAATACATGGGAATCATTATGTGTGAATCATGTCATACATTAACGAAGACATTTCAAGAAGTGGAATGTGTATATGATGTCGTATCTTAATTAATGTTACACTTGACAAGCTCCAGACACGCACAATTAACAGAGACCACCCATCTGATCTGAAATCACAACTTGCACATTTGCATTCATAAAGTTTACACTTTAGAAATATTGGCTGCACAGATTCATAAATTCTTTGTAAATTTTATGTTTATTTAAAATGCTGCTTTATCCTTGTGCCTCTTGGTTAATCAGTCATATGAATATTTTTTATATTATTCGGATGAATCCGTTATTCGTTTTGAAGTCATTATTCGTGCTTTTCCGAATAAGGCATTCGCTTCGGGCACATCCCTACTTGTTAGTGGCAGCTGGGTGGAACCCTACATATGGGCTCTTACGAGGTGGGGAGCAGATTTTTGGTGGGACCAGCACTGCCTGAGGTGAACAGCGGAAAGAGAACAGTGTGACTCTTGGAAAGACACACAGGAAGGGTGTGTTTGAGAGAATGAGTCAGTGTGCCAGGTTCAATTATACAGAACGTGATTGAGAGAGAATGTTTTCAAAGGTGAAGTGTGTAAATTATTTTTGCTTGTTTCTTTCTTTCTTTCTTTCACCTACATTCAAGTGTACTGTGGTTTTGCATATAAGATCACAAATTCACTACTGACCACACCATCCATTCCGGTGTGGGAGAGGAGAAGTAAATCTGACAATAATAGGTGAATTATGGGACATTATTAAGGTTCACTGGCACCAGAGGACTCCAGCAGCTGGGAAGAGCTGGAGCCAAGACAGCCAGCCACCTGGAAGATTTGCCACCACTAGTGGACTTCCATTCTTCAAACTCCACGGTCATCTCCAAGCTGCCCGTACTTCACAAACTAATTCATCAAAGTGACTTAGAGTGTATTTAATGTAGACATTTTATCAGATTGTGTGTTCCCTGGGAATCAAACACATGACCATGCTATTGCAAGCACCATGCTAAACCAGTTGAGTTAGAGGAACTCGACACATCTTTTTCCCTCTCTCTTTCTCTTTTCTTTGCCATTGCAGTTCTATTTTTTGCTCAAAACGCTCTGAGTCAGCCCCAAATAGTCAACTCCATTTTTCCAATTATCTCATATTTGCAAAGCCAATGAGATGTTTTGTTCGGAAAAGAAAGAGGGGGTGAGGAGGTTTTGGAGGAGTGGAGAAAAGTGGGGAGACGGAGGGGGAATGACACAAGGAGAGAGAGAAAACACGCCATGCCCTCAGTGAACAACAAAAGGGCCAGTGTCCCAGTGCCAGCTTCACGCGGGTGGGGAGGGCTCACAGGAAAGGCCCTGGCTCTGGCCTGGCCCAGCACGCAGCACCAGAACAGGCACCACATTGACGGCTCTTGGCAGAGAGCAAAAAACTGCTGCAGCTCCAAGCCGCCACAGTGGTCAGGATTGAATAACCAATTATACAAGCACCCAGTCAGTTTATCTAACTTTGGACAGAATGGATCGACACTTTGAGTTCAGCACTGTATATGTCCATTGCAAAACTTTAAAGTAAGACGCATGCACACAGGAGACCAGAGCACAGCTGCGTTTTTAGATCTTTCTGAAAAGTGTGCACAAACACACTCAGTTGGGTCTCAATTGTGAAACTAGTAATTAATTGCTGCCTTTGTGACTCAAACACTGTAATCAATTAATGCAGTTGTAATTTAGAATGTAAATTTATACATTTAAAAGGACAGAGTACATGATATTTTAAAAAGCGAGCCACAGAATTTTGAAAACAAACATGCAGCTTTAACTCTGCTCCTGAATTCCCCTGCCAAATGAAAAGATGATCATAACCACGCTTGATGATCAATTTATGTACGCCTGTTATTCGCCCAGAGACTGTGTTGAAAATTCTTTCTAAAGGACGTTCAGACATTGGCGGTCGAGTCGTGTGCTCTCCCAGCGTGCCGGAGACACTGCGAGACTGTGAGTTCAGAAACGCACTGAGGAAGAAATCTCGCATCAAAAGCCACCATTCAAGCTAAAAGTCCCAATTATGTGTGCTGATGGAGGAAAAGGCAACGCTTAGCAACACTCTGTGCAAACATTCACACACTGAGAGAATGTCTTCTTTCTTCTTTTCCCTCAAAACAGCTTCTGTCTCACAGAGGTGACACAAACAGAAAGAAAAAGAGGGCAACATAGAGGGAAAGAGAGAGTGTTAGAGAAAGATAAGGTGAGAGTTTAGAGTTTGTGTGAAGTCGTAAAGTGTAAAGCGTGTGGAGTCAATGGAAGAGGCAAAGCTAAAGTTAAAGGTCAGTACATTAATCACCTTTTACATTCAAGTGCAGTCACCAGGGCAACAGGCACATTTTTTTAAAACAAAACATTAAAAGAAAAACACCTCGCCTGAAAAAAACTCCCTTTTTGTTCTCTATGTGTGCTAGGGTTTTTTGGGTGAAGAAAATGACATTTTGTTCGAGAAAAAATTGCATCATGGTTTCCTGATTTGAATTTGTCATTATCAAAACATTGTCAAAATATGTAAGAATACCATTAGTTCATAAACTAATGCATTAAATTAACTGCAACAATATAATTTAAAATGGCCCATTTTATTACATATTTTATGGTTTGTAAATGTGAAAAATGTGATATTCCTTAACAAAAAATGCTAACAACATTTATGTTCTGCAATGTGATGCCGAAAAAGATTTTCTTGTGCTCTTCTGCTCTAATTTAGAGTTAGATGACGCTAAATCAATTTCACATAAATTAACAGAAAATAATTCCCAACTAAAGTTGCAGGGTGAGAATTATAAATTGAAAAAGTGGTTTATTTCTGACGGAATTGTGCCCTTCACATATCTGCAATGCTTCTCTGACAGATGGTGTTGTAGGTGCTTATGTCCAATTTGATTTGAACCAAAACTCCCGCCAAATTTATTCTGGCACCCCTCGCGCAGTGCCAAATTTATACTGCCAGATTGAAATAACTGCTTGGAGGGCATGACATTGTGAAGAAGAATGAGAGCAAACCCATCACGATGTGTGAGAAAGTCTGAGAAAATTAAGACATTCTCCAAGGACGTCCAAGACTTCAAAGCTGGCTGCCGTACAACTGAGTAACATCCGTGCTGAGATACTGTACACACACAAATATGTACAATTATATGCAATCGTACATACATGTAAAACTGTGCTTTTACATAAGTAAAAACTCACTTAATTGGCTTGACCATGATAACATATCTTAAACCTTTATGCTGAAGTACAAGAATTATGTATGATATGTGGGTAGCTGACATATGTCCATGAACTTTTTTTTAACAATCACTAGTATCAAGAAATTAGGTTAAAATGTGTATAAATGTATAAAGGAAAATTTATATTTTATGTACTGTAACTGATAACTATTTTTAATCACATTTTTGCCTTCACTAGTTCATATTAAATGGCACCTAGGGTGTGACAAGTTAATTTTAAAAAGTACAAATATTCCATATAGCTTTTCAATTAATGTGGTCATGCAAACTGCAAGGAAAAAAAAAAATTGCTAAATGCTTTTTTAAATAGGTAGATTACTATAAAAGACAAGTATTTCATGTCAAATAACCATGTACAGACACTTATACAGTATGAGACATGGGGCTTTAATTATTAGATGTTTCTGCAACTTTAACAATGTATCATAGTGCTACGCTAAGGACAGATTCCGACACGAGCAGAATTTCATGGTTACAGCACAACTCCCGGTGCGACGCGTCAGAATAAAGGGTTAAGCTCGGCTCAGGGCTCTCCTCTCTTCTCCGAGTACGCACATTTTTCTTGTCAAAGGCATCCTGTTAAAGTAGGCCAGGGCATATTTGTGCTTCCTCCGTGTGCTCTATAATGGAAAATGACACTTTCAATCTGTCTAGTGGCAATAACCCCTCTTCAGCGCGTCTTGCGCACAGCCCAGTCAGCAGAGAGCTGTCACAGCCCCGGGGCCCTGCCACCACCCGCTTTCATTACATCACTTTAAAATGACAACAAAAGAATACAATGTGTTTGTCGGAGTCTCTGATGCATTAACTGCGGGACAGCAGAAAAAGCTGTGGACTGAGGCATCTCACACACACACACACACACACACAAATGGTCGTAAACACTTGCTCTCGCAAACTCGCTGCTGCCATACAAACATATTGACAAGCATGGCATAAATAAATAAAAAAACTAACAAAATAAATATATAAAATTTGTTGGAGCACACGGCAGAGGCCGGGGTGTCTGTTAAAATCACAATTGCTGTATGTCACGTTGAAGTGTACTGTGGCTTTCAGAAGGCAGCTGTCATAAGGCTGTCACACACACGGGTAGACATGGCTGACATGATAATGCTGCTTTGCATTTTGGAGGCAAATCAAAAAACACAAGGCAGGCCCACTCAAGAGTCTCCATTTCAACCTCTTGTCATAACAAACTGCCCCTGGCAGCTGAATACAGTTATTACCCCTATTATAAGACGTTTCCTCTGTCCTCACTTTCAACTGCCAATTTCACATTGTTTTTTATTTGCAGAATTCGTGAAGTATTCACGGATGGCCTTTTATTCTGGTGTTATCCTTCAAGGCATGGACATACATCAGTGTTTCCTATTAAATTTAGATTTTTGCAGCAGATGGGGACCAATAATTGGCCTTAACTGCATACTAAACAAAACAATACTGTTTTTGAAGCATATTTCAATTGATATATAATCAACTAGTCACTGAATATACTGATTTAAAGGGACAGTTCACCCAAAAATGTAAATTCTTTCATTTATTCACCACATGTTGTTCTAAACCGCATGACTTTCTTTCCTCCATGGAACACAAAAGAAATAGTTAAGCAACCATGTTTATATGCAGTTAAGAATTTTTTATTGATTTATTTCGGGGTTTTTCAGAAAGCGGTGTTTTGAAACGTCACGTACACACAAATGCAGACGTTTAAGAGATTAAAGGCTGTTAAGAGAAAGCGCTTTATCACGCAAGGTTTCTGTCGGAGGACATGGCTTTTATGTGTTTAAATTAAGTACCGTTTATATGTTTTTGAAGAGTGCACGTGCATATGTGGTCAAGTGCGTCGGGGGAATCCCAAAGTTTGATGTAGAAGGAAACCCATCTATTGCAGCCTATGTACACAGTGCATGCAGCTTTCCTGTCTTCAGCAGCTTTCTCGCATTAAACGGCTTTCTGTTGTACGTGTAAATTACCTTATTTAATTAATAAAAATATTAGCGGAAGTTATTACTCCACCCCCTGCGTAACGTCATTAACGGCAGCTCTACAGTATGTTGTTGAACCAACGATGGATGTGCAACATAGTTAGTTTGGTTTCGGGAAACAGTCGTGACTAGCTAGTTGATTTCGCCAATGATGCATCGTACTATGGAAACACACCCCTGACTGACTTAGTAAATGACTCATTCAAATTATTCAAACCAATAACTCATGAATTCATAAAAGTCATTTGTCCATGAATCGCAATACACTGGTTGCACTTTAGGTTTGTTTTTGAAAACAAAGCAATAGACAGATTGTTTCATTTTGCAGTACACGGCACCGTTAACTTAGACTGCAAGCTCATAACTCATGTAAAATATGATTCAACATAAACAGCAGTGCAAAAACACTGACGTACATATCAATACACAGAATAACAGAATTATTTTTTTTCCCCCCCTGAGCAAACAGGAAGTACAAAATCTAAAGATGTTTTTTTCCAACACGTTCACATAAACACACAAACGCACCAAATTTAGGCTGGATTTAGCCATTGCTGTTGTCTCAGTGTGCCTGGGGCAGTTAAAATGCTCTCCCTATAAGAATAGCCGGTATTGTGTGGGCTCCATTGCTCCCAGATACTGGTAGCCATGTGAGAGCCATTAGATGATTATTAACAGCTCCTGAGAAGCTACCCATGCCCGACCCCTGCACCCACCAGCCAGCACATCCCAACTCTATTCCTTCATTCTCTTCATCTGCAGGACAGGAAGAGGCGAGTTGAAGGGGTTGGGGGCTGACGGTAAATTCACATGCTTTCAAGCTAAAGCTTTGATTGCTTGATAAGGCTGGTCATGGGAATAACTGTGCACTTATGAGCTATATTGCATTTCCATTTCACTTGCAGGGGAATGGGACAGCACAACAGTGGCCCATTTCTTCTTTTAAAATCCCCTCTTAATTGTTTATCGAAACTCTTACTGTGTTGGTCTGTACAGGTACTCATATGTTAAGATTCATAAAGATATTGAATGCACTAGAACGCGACACTTTAGAGGTCCTCAAATATAGTTAACCAGCTTAAAATACTGAGCAATAGTTACTTTTTAAGAAAGGAAAATTTAAATAATATGTGTATTTTATGTACATTTATACTGTGTAGATGACACTGGAACATAAAATATTTCTGAAACAGTGCCAACAATACAACACTCGTTCACATTTTTATCAAACTAAATTCTGCTATAAAATAACAGATTCTATATTTCTCAAACTGCTTCAATTTCAGAGGAACACTGTAAAACACTGTAATAATGCAAATTTTTATCATATGCATGACAGTCCTAAATGATATGCAGTATAATATGAGATGAAAGGAACATATTTCTGCTTTGGTCTCAATGAAGTGGTACATTGAGCCTTCTTGATGAGGCCATGGGTGTGCAAAAGACAAAATATATTGGGAAACACTGACCTAATGTGCAAAATACTGGACTGTGAGTTTGCTAAAGACATGTGGAGAGTTTGATCTGATATCAGAAACAACAGAGGCCTGTTCCCCTGCCGCTGTGTGCACACAGGGGTCCAAAGTCCCCGAAACGTCACAAGCCGTTGAGCAAATATACCAAACACATGACAAACTATACATTCTATTGTGCAAGTGAGTGTTTATTTGTTCTCTGCATTCTCTCTCTCCCTTTCTCTCAAAGTGAGAACAGCAATACAAGGAGATTAGGGGCCCTGGCCCTGTGAAAGAGAATTTATCATTTAAAAAGACAGAAATTAAACTAATGAATCTTACAACCCCAATTCTGAAAAAGTTGGGACAGTATGAAAAATGCAAATAAAAACAAAAAGGAGTGATTTGTAAATTATATTCAAACTTTGCTATATTGAAAGCACTACAACTAAACATTATATGATGTTTTACCTTGTGAATGTTAATGTTTTTTTGAAAATGTACAGTAATTTCAAATCAGATGATTGCAACACACGCCAAAAAATTTGAGACAGGGGCAATTTAAGATTAATAACAATTTGACGAGTTAAAATAACAAGGCGATGTGAAACAGTAGATGTTAAACAGGTGAGGCAATCACATAGCGTCATAGTAAATAAGGAGCCTCCAGAAACAGCCTAGTCCTTCAAGAGCAAGGATCATTCGAGACTTGTCAATTTGCCAACAGATGCTTCAGCAAATAATCCAGCACTTTGAGAACAATGTTCCCCAAAGGCAAATTGGAAGAATTTTGGCCATTTCACCCTCTACAGTGCACAATATAGTTAAAAGATTCAAGGAATCTGGTCAAATCTCGTCACTCAGACATCACTGTCTTAAAAAATATCATTCATCTGTAATGGATATCATGAACATGGGCTTGGGATCACTTTAGTAAACCTTTGTTAGTCAACACCATTCACCACTGCATCCACAGATGAAAGTTAAGACTTTACTATGCAAAGCAGAAGCCCTACATCAACACTGTCCAGAAGCGCTGTCGACTTCTCTGGGCTTGGTCTCATCTTAGATGGAAAGTAGAACAGTGAAACTGTGTTTTTTGGTCCGATGAGTCCATATTTAAAATAGGTTTTGAAAAACACAGCTGTCGTGTTCTCCGGGCCAAAGAGGAAAAGGACCACCCAAGCTGTTATCAGCATCAGGTCCAAAACCCAGTGTCTGTATGGACCAGGGGTGTGTCAGTGCTCATGGCATGGGTAACTCATACATCTGTGAGGGCACCATTAATGCAGACAGATATGTGCAAATTTTGGAGCAGCATATACTGCCATCCAGCAACGTCTTTTCCAGGGACGAATTTTCAGCAGTTCAACTTCAAACCACATACTGGCCGAATAAACAGAGAGTATGGGTGCTAGACTGGCCTGCCTGCAGTCCTGACCATGTCCAATTGAGAATGTGTGGTGCATTATGAAGTGCACAATATGGCAATGAAGACCCCGTACAATTGTGCAGCTGAAGACCTGCATAATGGATGAATGGGGGAAAATTCCACTTTTTAAACTTAAACTTGTGTCTTCAATGCCTAAATGCTTAATAAATGTTATTAGAAGAAATGGTGATGTTTCACAGTGGTAAACACTCGACTGTCCCAACTTTTTTGGAGTGTGTTGCAATAATCTGATTTGAAATTACTGTACATAAAAAAAAAAAAAAATGAAATTCATAAGGTAAAACATCATATAATGTTTAGTTGTAGTGCTTTCAATATAGAAAAGGGTGAATATAATTTACAAATAACTCCTTTTTGTTTTTATTAGCATTTTTCATACTGTCCCAACTTTTTCGGAATTGGGGTTGTATATTCTCTTGCACCTGAAAATCTTTTTGAAAGGACAATATTCCCTCATACCAAAAAGGGAAGGCATAACAAAACTAAACAGCCCAAATTTCTAAATGCTTCCACGGAACAACCCTTTATCATATACCAGTAATTAACCCATTGCGTAATTCTTGGCGTGTAAAAAAAGTAAAAAGACATTTAAAGACATGCCAGAATGTGTAACTGAGGGGTATGTGAATCCGGATGAAAGAAGAGGAGGTTGAAAGAGATCCAAACGATCGTCAGGAACAACACTTTACTTTCACCTCTCATAAGAGGTGAAAAGGGGACTGGAAAAGGGGGTTTAACGTTCAAATATATGTAGTGGAAAGTAAAGAATAAAGGGTTTACAAAGGTTTACTTAACTATACTTTTGCCCCTAGAAGTTAGCTTAATATGATAAAATCTCCCTTTAAGTGTGTGCATGAACATCTTCAAAGGAAAAAATAATTCACAAGTAAAGGGAAAAAATTATATATTTATTTAATTCTAAAAATGCAGTGGGAAATGTTAGGGTATAGAAATTATAATTAGCTGCGGTATATCCCCATTTAAATCAAGGTAAACGTATGAGTGTATGTGCCAGATAAATAACAGAGACAAAGGTACAAATCCATAGAACTAGGTGAATTTTTAAAGTTCAACTGATTTACAGATCAAATGCACTAAATTCAGATGCTTCACGATAAAAACTGCATCATGGCTAAATCACTTGTATTAGATGGAAACTTACAAAGATCAATGTGCTTTGATTAAACAATGGTGATTCTACAAGTTTATAGATTGTTACTATCATAAAGAATGTTATCATTTACAATTTTAACATTCATTTAATGTCACTTTTGAGTATGCTGACATGCCAAGACACATCGTTTGTGATGCGTTTGTGCATATGTGCCTTTGTATGAGTGTTTAAGCAGATCGCTTTGTGCCTGTGACAATGGGCCAGGGAAACAGACGGTGAGAGTGTGTGTATGTCATCGGCGACTGCTGTAGACTGGCGGAGTGTGTCAGATCCAGCCCAAAATGACTAGCAGCTGGGGGTGACAGTTGTTTTAACAGCTGAGCTGACAGGATTAATTCAAATGCACTGAAATCAAAAAGTGGAGAACACCTGTTCAGTCTTCCAGTGGTCTTCGAGTCCAGGCAGGGGATCAGGGTCGGGCATGCAGCCAGCCTAGAGCTTTCTATCCTGGAGCATGGAGGAAGAGTACACTGGGTGCTCTGCTACCATGGGACATTGAAAAAACGGTGGAGGAAGGGATCAGACAGAAGGGGGCAAAAAAAAGAAAGTAAAAAGAACACAGTGGCAGAATAGGAAGGAGCCAAAGCGGAGGGAGAGAGACACAAAGGAAAAGAAGGGAGGACTGGGATCCGCCTTGGTGGTTTCTGAACATCTGGCTCAAATAAAGGGCCTATTTTCTGGCAGGCCGAAGGGTGCTGACCCAGGGCCGCTCAACAGAGACAGATTGCTTCGATTCAAAGAGCGCTGCTTGACCACAGGACGGCCGGGGTTAATTCTGAGCTTCCCCCCGTGTTCAAAGACCCCCTGCCGAGGCTTCATTCAGGACTGTGTTGCGGACACACTGGTGTCCACTACCAATCTCCAGTCCCAAACACTCAAAACCAGGAAGTCGAGAGGCTGTATGGAATGGGTGTTTGTGTGTAGTATGTGTGAAGTGTCATTTATAGAGTATGTGTTGTTTTAACACACCAGAGTGGAAGATTTGCACTCAGTTACTGTAGATTGTCAGCACATTAATGACCAAAGAATACTTCGGTTTTCACCGTGACCATAATGCAATTGTCATCAGGACAGTATGCATGGATTGTTAACTTGCAGCCCAGTTTTTCTAGACAAGCAGACAGTCCACGATATTGCATGTTGTCATCGCATGCGCATGCCGCTGACTGTGCTAAAACTGTGTCACAAAGCAGTTGTAGTGTGCATGTGTTGAACGTGTCTATACGGACTTGCTGTCAAAAGAGTATACTTTGAAAGGCTGAACGTATGACTGTGTGCGAAACAGAACAGCACGAAGAAAACAAAGTATACTCTAACCTTAATACTTGAAACATACTATATACAAGTATGTAAATGTAATTACTTCTAGTAAGCTCAATTTCACTGTTTGTTACGCAAAATGTGTCAGAATGCCACTAATAATGCACCACATGTACACGTTGCATTCTCAGTGTTACCACAAGGGGCGTTGTTTATATGTTTATGGCTAGCTACCTGAAAATAACACATCCGGTTTAATGGCACAAACATTTAAAAGAGACATTAAATGCCCCCTTGAGTACTGAGGTTTGTTACCACCTAGGGTTGAACGGTACAAGGGTGCTGCGGTAGTATCGCGATACTAAAGCTTAAAAATACTGCCGGTGCCACAGTAATTTTTAAACGGTAGTACCGTCAATATGGTAGTACCGCAAGTTATGTTGTATGTGCGGTAGTAAATATTATTTTCCCTAAAACTTCATTTGAATCAGACCTATGTCTGCAATAACATTAAAAATATAGTCTTTTCAACTGGAGACCCCTTCACACAGTGCCCTTTAAGAGCGCAAAATGCTGTTTAGAATTTGCCCCTTATATGGTATTGTTTATTTTTCATAGTGGTTTTCCCATGCTTCAAACACACATGTCTGAATCCAAGGGTGTTAATTAGTCATGTCTCCTAATGGATAATATGGATTTAAGTAAAACTTTGGAGAGTGAGAAGCTTTTTACACAACACAATTCACGATTTAACGAGATCTGAAATTATTTTTGGGTTTTGCCTGATGAGACCGGGAAAACCCATCTGCTGTGAATGTCTACAGAGATTTCAAGCCAAAAGGGGAAACACCAGCAACCATATTAAACACTTTCGGACACATACCACTGCCTCTGCAGAATACACATGGGTTAGTGCCACTTCATTTAACCTAAATTCTTTGTCTTACATTTACAGATTTACAGTTTCTCTGAAAAAACAAATACTGCAATAGTTTATTTATTTTTCAATTACAAATGCATGGTGGCGGTAACTTCACACTTATGATTACCGCCAATGGTCTCTACCATCAGCTGAAGCTTGCAGCCCAGATCGGTTTGATCACATCCCTGAGGCATGCGATCAAACCGGTGCGTGTGTAATCTGCATTCGTGCTGCTGTTTACCAGGAGAGAGGGGCTGAAGCAATTATAATAATGAAACAGTCAAAACAGTCTTTTCAATGTTACAATATCTTTATTCTTATGTTACCAACATTTAAATAATCACTATAACATTTTAAAGACGTTGCCGCTTGAGCTGGCTGTTTTGATGCGGTGAAGAATTATTATTATTTTTTTTACATCAAACAAAGAATGTATTAGGTAACAAGTTAGTCCATTTGAGCCTTCTCCCTGTTCATCCATCAGTTATTTTCACCACTTCAGGAGCAACAAGTGGAATGGCTAGTTTCTAAAAAACACCTTTGCTATTATAAACTGTGTTAAGAATTAACACACTATCGTGTGGTATCGTGATACTACTTGGTATCATGATACTTTAGCTGGTATAGTATCATAAGATACGATTATGGTATCGTGACAACCTTAATGCAAGAACATTGCACCATGTTGCGCTGTTTTTTTAGCATATCAAGCAGGAGTGCCACATTTTCAAGTTAAAAACAACTTCAACTTTTAAAAATGCACATTGATGACACGTCTAGCTTTTTTAAGTGCAAGACCGCTTTTGGTCCATAGACTTTGTGAAAGCGTGTGTGTGTTTGACCTTGTATCATGACACCTAATACTGTATGTATGCAGTGCCTGACATTTGGCCTGCGAACATCCACTGTTTATTCTAATCTTCTCCAACCCAAGCAAATACACCTAACTCTGCTTTGTAATTTACTTTATATATCCCTTTTTAACCCTACCAAGGCTCAAGTGTGTGTGCGCGCAGGGGAGAGAAGGGATTAAGCTTTAGAGGGGTGTGTAATGGAGATGAGGAAAGGATTTGTGACTTCATGCGAGCTATGCGAAAGGCCTCTAACGCCACATCAAACTACCCAACAACCACTGGCCAGCAATTACCCACAAAAGTCATGTGGCGAAACCATGCGCACTATTGCCATATTTCCTCTTGCCTTGATTCCCTTTATAAAAATACACACACTGAACTCAAATAATATATTATAGTTTGATCAGAGTAACTCTCACCCATACCACACACTAAGAGATTCAGAAAGCTTTCTCTCCACTAAAACCTGATCAAAATGAGAGAACAGTGATATTTTATAGAGCTCGCTCATTTTTAAAAAAGTTGCAATGAATATTCATGGGATATTGTATTCCATTATTTAGTACTAGTTTCAAAAATGCCAACACACACAAAATAAAATTAGCATGTTAATAGATATGGGTGTGCTCTGCAAATTAGCATAAGAATCACACAACTGCTCAACGTCTGAGAGCTTTATAGGTTTAACGACTAATCAAATGGCGAAGAACTCACTTTATTTGCGTGAACAGATTATTTTTTAGTTATTGATTGTGTATGCATTTGCATGCATGTCTATGAGCAGAGAAGTTCTCCTGAAACAGAAGTATAGCACAAAATTGCTCTGTTCTACACGTCTGCTTAAGGAATATTAATATTATGCAATTCACAGGCACATCATTAAATCCAGCCAGGCAAACAGAGCTGCTAATATATGGATTCCTCATATTCAGACTCTGTATTCAGCCATCACGGCTCAGGAGCATTTCCAATTCATGAACGTCAATGACGGCTGTGTGCAACTGTCCAAGTCTTGAGCCACAATGGTGTGGCTATGGAACAGTCAGCTCTATAATAGACCTGCTATGGAGCCACAGTCTAATTCATGAACCTCCGGCCATTGTGACTGTCTTACTACCACACCAGGAGGTCAATAAAAAAACTTTTAGACACACAATCACAAGTAATGCACAAAGCTGTCCATCTCCAAGTCTCTAATCTGAAGTCCACACTTACGAATCGAGGTAAGAAAGACCACAGCACTGCTATGCCAAAGGCTTTAAGTGTGTGTGTCCTCGCACAGGTTTTCCCATCCAGTAAGCAGCATTCAGCTCTAAATATCACCCATCCAATGAGAAAGCTCATCCCTATTAATTGTCTTGTGCAAGGCAGAAGAAATAATATAAACTGAAAGGCAGATCCAAACAATTCAATACAACTGACTTGAATGTGCCTTTCATGCACAGGAACAATGGCATTCTCACAATGGGCCCCGTTAACTCTCATGTGTTCAGCTGTTTTGCCAACCTCAAAGGAAAAGTACACTGACTTGGATTGAGCCAGCCATACAATCGTCTACTTGGAAAAAGGAGGCATCTTGTGCTTTTCCAGTAAAGACTGACGGCACTACTGAGAAAATTCTCTAGCGTGATAATGGTTGTGAGTTAGTTTAGCTGGTGTTTTGTTGCATTAGATTTGGTAAACAGATTCAGAAGCAAAACTTTTTTCAGAAGTTCTCTCTTTGTCTATCAGGTTGGATTTCATCATTTATAAACAGAACTCAAAGGTTGCTCTTTCAAGCTCTCAAGACTTTATGGAGTTCACAGTTAAGTTTCCTTCAAGTATCAACTTTGTCTTAGATGTTTGTTTTATTAAATATAGACACAAATGAGACAATTGCTGACAGACAGTAAGACTGCAGAGCTGTAAAATAGCTGCAACTTATCAAGCAACTAACACAACAAGAAATAAAGAAAGAAAGAAAAAAGAGAAAGAAAGAAAGAAAGAAGCAACAAAGAAAGAAAGAAAGAAAAAAGACAGTTACTGTAGGATGAAAGAAAAAAGAAGGAAAAAAGAAGGAAAAAATAAAGAAAATGACAGAAACAAAGAGAATGAAAAAAGACAAAAGAGAAAGACAGTAAGAATGGAAGAGAGAAGGAAAGAAATAAAGAGAAAGAAGGAAAGAAAGAAAGAGTAAGAATCAAGGACTGAAAGAAAGAAAAAGAAAAGAAAGAAAGAAGGAACCTCTGTTTTCTTCTAGAGATCCACACTGTTAGACTTTGTTTTGCGTTGTTCTCTACCGTCTTTATCTGTCCACTTCTTCTCTTCTTGCGGAGAGCGAAAGGTAGATAATGACAAACAACTCTTGTGAAAACCTTGCTCCTAATGTTAATTTATACATCTAACTAATTACTCCCAAATGGTGAAAATTGCATATGGAAGTTGTTCCCTCTCCCACGCTCTGCCTCTCAGCTCACAGACGCTCTCAGTGCACATCGAGTGCCCTCACACTGCATGTGCCTGAATTTGTCTGTATATGGCTACATGTGGAAGTCCTTTGGTAGTTTCTCTTATTCGATCTGTGCATAAGGGGCCATTCACACGTGTTCTTGCGCTCAAAAACTGCAAGACAGTGAGCAACAGAATGTAAAAGAATGCAAGGATCTCGATTTGTTCGATTTTAGCATAACTGTTTATTTATGTGTGTGCGCATGCATGTTTGTGAATCAATTATAGTGTGGGTGCTTACGTGTGTGTGTGTTTGTGAAAGCACTCCACTGCAGCAGTCGTATAGTGGATTAGCAGACCCTGGGGAGACATAGACAAAATGCCACCGCTGAACTCCTTTAAAGCTCTTCTACCATTTCACTCATCCCTCCTTCTTTATGGAAGAATGTATCCGCCCTTCCTATTCTCTCTCATTCAGGGGTATGGATGCGTGAGCCCTCGGCCAACAATGACAGAGCCTAAGTGCTGTCTTATAAAATGCCCCAGTGCTTCCGAACACCCCTCCCAAACTCACACACAAGCTTTACAAAAAACGTATCCTCTGCGAGAGTGTGTTTTTTAGTCACCGCTGTGGCTGTAGCCTTGCTCTGATCTTAAAACACCATTCAACTTGCCCTACAGTTCAGTGTCAAGCTATAAAACAGTGCGGTCGCACAACTTACAGCCCACTACGCATTAAAAGCCACCTCCAGACTGACCCCAGAATTGTGGAGGCAGCGTAAGATAATAGAAGCATCCAAGCAGGAGCTGACCCCAGGACAAGCTTTGAAGCTGGTGCATCCCACAGAGAGAAGCAAGGAGAAGGACTCAATTAGTCAAGTCTAAATTAAACCATTAATCTCGGCTCACTCCATGGCCATCCGGTGCAAGGGGGGACAGAACTCGTAAACAAGGCGACACTGTTACTTTACGAGAGCCGTTCGGCATCTAACGGCACTAAGTAGCGAAGAGATGAACACTTGCCATATGTGAGTACAAACCTGCTTTGACCAGTTACTCGCAGGTTTGCCGTTACTTCAATAGAATATGAAACATTCCACATTAATAGAATATGAAACATTCCACAACATTCTAGGAACATCAACATCTGCAACATGGTTTAAGCCGAAATATAAAAATGTAGACCCTTGATGATGTAACTGAGGTGAGCGATTCAAATCAAAGACATACAAACAGTTTACTAAAGATAACAGATAGTCCCGCCATAAACGTGTGTAATTGGTTGAGCAAATGTTGCTGTGTCAAGCTGGTCGGGATGCTCAAACAAACATAGCAATGTATTGAATGCTTCACAGAGCCACCCACAGTATTTACACTTTTCGGAAAATCAACCTACAAATGATTTACTTATAGTTATATCTGCATATTAAACTGATATTAAGTAACCAAAACGTAAATATGAGTGGTAAGATCATGATATTTTTGGTGTAAATATCTTGACAGGAGTGGCAAACAATTCATTTAAGATCCTGGATGAGAGTTACCTTATGAAATTATCTGTTTTGAGAGGAATTACTAAAACAGATTAATTGTTGTTGGTGTGTAAAAGCTCATAGGGTGGGAGACTCAAAGGGTGGCACAGGAAGGTGAATGAGAAAACTGTCTGTAAAGGGCTGTGTGACGTATGCTCAGCTTGAGAACTGTATGTGTAAGGTTCAATGCTCATGGAACCAAAGCTTGGCCCTGACCATGAATCAAGCTCAGCCCAGTGCCAAGGCTGACAAACACAGGCATGCACACATACACACACGCGTGGACACTCAGGAGACCCTGAACATCTGTGCCCCACATAACACAGACTGCCAAGCACTGGTGAGGACTACATCTCCTCCAGTGAGAGCGGGGGGAGGAGAAGGGACATCATACCATCAAAGAAGCAAGAGTCTCAAAGATTTGGAGTAGTTCAACATGAGGATGAGTTGAAGTTCATTTGCTGTATCGCTGTCTGATTACGCTCAATCTTTAAGAGTGTTAGTAAACCATGAGATGATATGTGTGTGTGTGTATGTGTTGTCCGGGCCCCTGAGAGAGACTGTGCTTCCTCCGAACCCCTGACAGCCCTCCTGCCCTCTTTCCATTACTAAAGCTAATAAAACACACACACACTCCAGCACGCTGCTGCCCCATACAGCACACACACTCACACCAGCATGCTGTTTTTGCTGCAGTTGTGTGAAATATACAGCTTAATGTATGTGCAAGAGGAGCTCAAATACTCTCTAGATAGACAGACAGACAGACAGATCGATGGATGACAGATAGATAGACAGACAGACAGATAGACAGATGATAGATAGACAGAGAAACAGATTAGACAGACAGACAGACAAGATAGACAGACAGACAGACAGACAGACAAGATAGATACTGTAGATATATAAATAGATAGATAGACAGACAGACAAGACAGACAGACAGATAGACAGATAGATAGTTAGACAGACAGACAAGATAGATTGATAGACAGACAGACAGAGAGACAGACAGACAGACAGACAGACTAGATAGCTAACTGGACGGACGGAGGACGGACGGTCGGACAGACGGTCGGACGGACAGACAGACAGATAGATAGATAGATAGATAGATAGATAGATAGATAGATAGATTGATTTTGGTCTGCATGAATGTGTGCAGTAACAGGTAAATATAACTGAGAAAAAAACAAACTAGAAATTGCATTTAGATCAGAGTACTGTTATTATTGAGGGCAGTCGATAAGGGACCGGCTCGGACACTCAATTATAAAAGGCCAAATGTTCTGCTTATGGTCAAACACTGAGACACACACACATTAGCCTGACCCAATATAAGTTTGTTTGTGTAATAAACGACTCTTGCTCAGGCTGTTTATCTGAGAGGAAGTGGAGCAGTGAGGGGGCGACAGGTGAGCAAACGGCTCGCTAACACGCTGACTAACACACTTCTGATTTCACAGGAGGAACAAGATACACACAACCCTAACTCTTTTTCTCTTACGGTTTTCTGACCCATTTCCTTCTCTTCGCCCTTTCTACACTCCCTTTCACAACCCAGCGCTATGTTTCAACTCTTCGAGCGTGCAAGCGACTTTCGATGAATGTGTGAACATGTGTATGTGAACGTGTGCGATTGATCCAGCTAGAAGCAGTGTGTGAAAAAGAGAGGGAGGGAAGAGAGAGAGAGAAAGGGAGCAGTAATAATACATCCCTTTCATAATGATTAAAGCATTCATTAATTTTTCATCATAACCTGCCGTTTGCGGCTAATGGTCTTTGTGAGGTACACAAGCAAACAATGGACAGGCGAGATGAAAAGGGATTTTTATAAGGCTATGAGAGCCCTGGCTCAATTCACTGCACACCTCACCCTCTTTCTCTCCTTTCTCTTCATCTCTCTCTTTTCCCTTTTCTTTTCTGGTTCTCTTTCTCTGTGTCTGAGCTTCTTGAGGGACCAGGGCTTCTTTTGTTTGCACATTTCATTTGAACAGAAAGTAGAGAGATAATGCGCTATACTGTAGTCTCTCGCTAATGGACTCCACATTCTTTTTACCTTTCTTTCCTTTTCTCAATAGTTCCCTAAAGTGTCTCTGCATTAAGTCTTCCTATATCTGTCCTGGCTTCCTGTAAACAGCTGTTGAATTTCACAGGCAGACTCCAGATTTCACCATAAGTAATGTAACTATTTTTCTATCGAAACTATTCAGATTAATTATAAATGAATCAAACTAATGTTTGGTTTCATAGAAAGGGTGATATTCACGCAAATGTGCAGGCACACATTGAAATACTCATATTTCCACTTAAATCAAATATCTGTCATTCACAAAATTAGCTCCCAAAACAAGTGTTGTACTCTGTGCTATATTAACAATGTTTAAATCCATTTTCAAACAGAAAATTCTGCAGATATCTCCCCCAAATAAGCACAAAATATGTGGGGAAAAAGGTCCATTAAATTCCATCTGTGCCTGCTAGTGCGTAATAACTTCAGATAACTCTAAATAAGTTCATAAACATGTCAATTCACAGTTATTAAAGAGTAAATGTGCACAGGGAAAGACTTTAGAAGCAACATTGGCAAAGTGAATGGGACAACATTGCCTTTAAGGAAGACAATTTGTCATTTTTAGGACTTAACAGAGTATGACAGCAAAGCATGGGTTATCAAACACCCGTTAGACAACTTCACACACACTTATGCACAGAAAACAGAGAGCAGTAAGTCCTGCTGTGTGTAAATTCTATAGAGAAAGTTAAAGCAGTGAATGCTAGCTTTGTTTGGCTGCTCTGCATTCTTCTCATGGTTGACAGCAGGATCAGCCGTAAGAAAACCAGGGGTGAAGAAAACAATACTCACTGTACACACTCAATGCTATCTATCCATCCGTCCATCCATGCATCCATCCATCCATCCATCCATCCATCCATCCATCCATCCATCTATCTACAGTATCTATCTATCTATCTATCTATCTATCTATATATATATATATATATATATATATATATATATATATATATATATATAGTATGTGTATTTCAACACACATAAGCAGGATCTGATTATTCCTGAGGAACCGGCCTCTAATTACGAGCGAGTGTGGTGTGATGTAAGAGAGAGAGCGAGAGAGAGAGATGCTGTGGAAGGAGTTGAGAGCTGCTTTCTCTGTAATCAGTCTGAAATGAATATGCAAAGTGTGGAACACAATGGCTCCAAACAGCTGATCCCTGCCTGCTCAAACAAAGGCCTAACTTTATCAACAGCTCTCATTAAGCAGAATTTGTTAGTCAGGAATGATAGGTATATAGAGGGAGAGACAGAAAGAATAAGAGTGGGAGGAGAAAGAGAGACTCCTAAGAATCCGTCACACCTTCAAGTGAACTGTACGGCTGTGTCGCAACATCATAAATACACACACGTGTGAATGTCCACTGACTGTCCGATACAGTGAGGCAGTCATCGAAACAGCTAAGGGCTGTGTCCGGCGCAAATCTGAATCCATAATATCCTGTCTACTGAGGCCAATACCTTTTCGGTTGAAAACTTGTTCTCCAAAGCATTCAATCCTTGACAGCGTTTTCTAAAGTCTCAGTTTTCAGTGGCAACATTTCCAGTGTGGATGAGAGGCATAAACATAGCAAAATCAATGTGGTTTCAACCGAAAACATATTAGTGTGGATGTGGGTTAAGATGCCTTCATCTGGTCTGTTTTCGAAAGGCAGCGTAGATGTACTGTACCTTCGATCCCTATGATATCGCAAAATCCTGTGCATGTGGTTTGGTATTTCGAGGAAAGTCTTTTCAAATTTTGACTCTATTTCTAATGTAAAAATATGCGTTGGAGTCAGTTGGTTATGTCTTTAGCTCACTTGAATTAGTTTTAAATCATTAGACATGATGTTAGAGCGTCTTGGAAGTTTGTTTGAAACTAGTTTCCTTAATAGGTACCTTAATACAAAAGCGCTGCTAGTAGCGAGGCAGCAGAGCAGCTTCTTCAGATTTCGAGCACAGTCAAATGTGCCCAAAATGTGTGCGTGTGCATTAAATTCTCCATCACTCACCCTCGGGCTCATTCTTGATCAGTTCCTCCATCTTGCGCTGTTTGAGCGTGTCTACCACATCGGCCAGGCTGCCCTTGCGTCGCTCTGGTGTTCCCAGAGCTGCGATGAGGCTGGGATCACTCCCTGGCCGCATGGACCCCTCCTCCTGCTGCTGTTTACTGGGTGAGGTAGACGAGTTGTACTGGGGATAGGGGCTCAGGGCCAGGCCTTTACTGCCATCCTGATCCTGAGCAAGACAGAGAGAAAGCAAGACAGAAAGAGGAGTGTTAAACAAAGCGATAAACAGGCCTTCACTAATTATTTCTTCCTTTTCTTGAGTGTTGAGGCATATTTGTTTTTACATTCATCTTCATCTACCCATCTGTGCTATAGAAAGTATTTTTCTCTCTATGGTCTGAAGTCTCCTTAGACAAAATCATTAGTGGCAAAAGTTTCACCATCACAGACAACTGTCTCTTTCTCTGAGAAAGGAAGATTTTCTACTTTGAATCAGCTCCAAACACACAAGAACATCCAAGTTTTTCCAGCTTTACCAACATGACAGCTGCGATATCAATCACCATCTTTAACTTTTTATACATTGATCTTATGTATAAATTTATGTCAGTTCCCACTGCATGGTTTCTTATGTAAAGTGGCTCAGAATACAGTTGAACAAGTAACTTGCCCAACCCAGTCTCATGACAAGTCATAATAATTAGAACGACATGGCATTAGTTGGGACATTTACTCCGATAGATAACAATAAACGAACCAATAAATGATGTAATTCCATTCCAAGTTTAACCCCTACCCCAAAACTAAGCCTAATAATAAAGTCTAACCCCTTACCCAAACTGTAAACCTAACCATGTTTTTAATAATAAAATCACTGTTGTGAGGTTTTAAATGAGCATTCTTACAATTTTTCCTAAGTTTAACCCCTAACCCAAACCTAAAACTAAACCTAACAAATTCATTCACAGATGTTTCCTTTCTTAACCCTTTAAGTTCTGAAGGTGTTTTTTTATATATTATTTTTATATTTCCTTTTTCTGCCCCAACTAAAAAAAAAAAACAAACAAAAAAAAATAAAACAAAGCAAACAACAACAACAAAAAACAAAAAAAAAAAAAAAAAACAAAGAGGGTCAATTATTGGGTATACTTTTAAATAAACTTTTCTAATTTTTTTAATGAAATAGATTATGATAAATGATGAGACTCTCAGCCAAAGAAACTGCTCAAAAATCACACACACACAAAATTATCCCAAAAACTTTTTTTTTCTTATTTTTCTGATTTGGCATTATATATCTTTTGGTTTAAATAAGGTAGCTCTGAAAAACTGCTTTTGTTTTTTTCCCAATCATGTCACGTGTAACTGAGTAAAATTTTGTGTTGATATGACAAAGAAATCAAAAATTATTTCATTACAAAAATAATTTATCCTAGTGTCCAAAAACCCCTCCAAACAAATAAAACATAATAATTGTACATAAGAACTAATTACACAACAATGACTGAAGGAATGCTCTCTCTCCAAAGCATGCAGGCATGAGTAATGAGATCTCATTCAGTTCCATTCTGTGTCATCTGAGCCATCATTGAGTCTGTGTTATGTACTTGGCACCATCTCCTGGTAGCCATATGTAATTAGAGTGAATGATCCTCTCTGCCCATATTTGGATGACTTCCACCTCTGGTTGCAGCAATCTGAATCCTAATACGATTGGTTTAGTGTTCCATGATGCTGGACAACGTACTACATCATTTTTGATGAAGTCATCTGATCCAGAAAAGCTAACGTGTTTTTAGCCTGATAGCATATTATGTGCTGTGTGCACATTGTGCTTCATGTAGATTATCGAGTGATCGGGCCAATCCGAGATTAAAGGGTTAAAATAAACTGTTGGATAGGAGGCTAGCTAAAATGCCTGTATTGTATCGATTTAAATTCAGTTTGTTGATCGTTGGTGTCACCTTTTTGTAAAAGTGAAGTCAATATCTTACAATTTCGCTATCTCGTACAAATTATTACAAGTTGCCATGAGACTACAGTATGTTAAAATTGTCAGCAACACACAATGCCATCAACCAGTACTGTTTTAGAAAAGCATATAAAATATTATACATTTTAATTTGCATTTCAAGTTCCCGGGCTTTCACCCAGCTCTCCACATCTCATTTATGAAGTTTAATTAAAACGCAAGTCAGGTATTTAGAGACAGGGTCAACAGTCCATGTCCATTAATCAGGGTTAATCTTTGGGTAATCCATGTCTATTATCTTCCTTACCAATCGTGTGGCTGACAGCAGCCTCTGCCAGTCAGACAATAGCATAATCTCACTGACATGTTTAGATCCGCTGACCAGATTTACACCTCAAAATCAACCTCAACTATTACATGCCACCTGGATCCAACATCACACAAAACAAAATTTTATTTTCGAGTTCACAGAGTTCATCGAGGTCTCTGTGCAAGTCTATCACCCGCTTAGTTTTTAATAATGACATCTGCTTTTAATCATTAACTCAGGAGTAGAACAGAGAGCAGCAGATGGTTGGTTTAGAAGAGCTTAGTGCAACACGGATGACACAACACTTTTTCTTATCTAAGATATAGAAAACTGACAAATGCATAATTACGACTTTATATCTGTAGAGTGAGAATGTTTAATGATGTTATCTGACCCATCAACAACAGAATTACTTCAATAATACATTATAGTAATCTATAATCCTGTTATGTAAAATAAAGAGTATTGGCAATTGATTGTGTTTTATTTTGCATTTTTAAAAGTGCTATTTCTACTATTTTTATGTTGAAAATATTAATTTACTAAAAGCATGCTTGTTATTTAATTAATCTCAAATACCAGCTTTATGCTAGTTGTTTTTGTTTAATAATTTCAACCACTTTAGTATGCAAATTAAAACAGATTGTCAACACAGTCCACTGTATATACATTTAAATTGGATATATAACACAGATTGACTGTTTGCTATCCATCATCATCATCATCATCAGGATAATAATTACTGTAGGACTAATTTGACTGAAACACCTTCAATCTTTAGGCAAACACACCAAGAGACATTTCAAGATAATACTCATACACTAACAGACTGAAGACTGGCAGGCTTAAAAGATCTTAACAGGCTTTTAACGACGCACGCAAAATATGACAGCTTGCATACTGATTTCCCACCATTTAGGATAATGTAAAGATGTCTTCTAATCTTTCTGCAAAAAATAAACATTTTATTCCTCACTTCTCTGACACACCCTTTCATTTCATTACTCTCTTCTCCGTTAGCTCCAGTTGGGACATTCAAACTGGGATTAAGAGACTTCCAAAGTCACATAAAACGACGTGTTGACCAAAGCAGCTTGAGATCACCCAATCAATCGCAAACAAAACTGTCAACTCACCGTTAAAGACCTAACGGAGAAAAAGACGGGAGGACATGAGAGAAAGGAAGCGATAGACAGAGTGGGAGAGAGTGGCAGGCGTTTCTCCCTGCCTGCTTTAGTATGGCATGCATCTTAAAACATGGTCACACCTGTCACTTCCAATCTATCTAATCCACTGCATACTTCAAACCACAGCTCTCGCAGTCTTTCTTTTCAGAGAGGTCTAGAAAACAATAGGAATAGAAATGAAGGTAAGATGGTGGTGGGGGGTACTATACTTCTTCACTTTGCATCCTCCTCTGTGACACTAAGTCTCGGACAGGTATAGGGTAATTCCTGTATCACCGTTGATGTTTTCAAGGGTGGCAGTCTGATTTAGCTCTTAAAAAAGCAGATGAGCTCATGGAACCACAACGGCTTATGCGATCTTTCTCTCCCTGCATCTTTAAATATAATCCACAGTAAGTAACAGGTCTACAGTACGCTTGATATTCAGGTTAAGTACCCTGTTGCCAGCTCGAAAAAATAAGTTCCAAAAAACAGAACATAATCTAGCCTTTTTGTTATCAGTTTTGTTTTTGTGTGTGTGTGCATGTGAGCAATTTTAAGCTAATAAGTGTGCAAAGCTGCTTGCGTCTGTGCGTCGCATGTATACTGTATGTATTTAAATGCATTTCTGATGCGGCATTCTGTGTGGTGTAGGCGGTTCTGCTTGAAGTGCAGATGTCAATTCTCTCATCGAAAACAGATAAACTGTGTCTCTCTCCGTGACCCTCTCTTCATCCTCGAACCTCTCCAGCATGGCAATGGAATTAAGCAACTTTTGTCCTCTTAAACTCATGTGACAGGAGCACATTTAAACACACTTCGACTCTTGCCAAGAAAGCAAAATTCCTCTTTTCCCTCTAGATTTTCTCCCCCCGATCTTCTCCCTTCAGCACAGATGCCAGCATTCCTCCAAATGCCATCTTGTTTTTTTCTTTTTTAAATGTTTGTCCTCTTCCTGTACTCCGCAGGATTCCAACCTGTTTCCCTTAGAGCGTTTCTCTGTCTTTCATTCTCTCTCACTAAAAAAAAAGCATGCTTCCATATGCCAACTTAATTCCTGTTATTTTATTAACTCGGGAGACTACAGGTAGCGTCTTGTGCATGCAGGTACATGCCGCCACTGATGTGGCACTAATGAGACTAACTCAATATATGGCGTGGGATTCTCTGGCTTCTGTTCACCATGCACAGAGGAAACTAACCTTCATGCTTGCTATCAGTTAAACTGTCAAGAGCCCTGCTGTTGAAACACACTCACACATACACACACTCGAGTTGGACATGTCCCCTCTCCTGTGGTACTGACACCTCGTCTGTTGTCTTAAGCCCGTGTTGCTGATCTCTACCGTGTGTTCACAATCCGCTCACCTCTAAACCTGGCTCAACCGTGCTATTGTCAGCTCCGATCCTGACGTGAGCTAACACAGACACAGATACACACACACACACACACACACACACACGGATGAAGATGTAATACTCACAGACACTTTGCGCCGTTTCAAACACAGTGTTTCACTTCATCTTTATGTAATGTTCACAGACAAATCGATATGAGGTAAGGTTATATAAAAGTATAAAATATTGCTTTATTTATATTTGAACTTATCGTATTTGTAACAATTGTGTGGTACTAAATTAAATTTACATTGTATGATGTCTGCTTCAACCAAAACTATTTACAAGAACACTAATGAATATGTATGCCATTAAAGCAAAACAAATCAGGTTACACTTTATTTCACAGTGTTACTGTGAATTAACAACATGTACTTACTATAGGTTTAGGAGTAAGGGTAGGGTTAGGGTTAGGATTAGGGGTTAGAGTTAGGTTTTGGGGTAAGAGTTGTGTTAGGGGTAAAGTTAACAGTGTAACTACAAATGTAATTAAATGCAAATGCTTTAAATGTAATTACAATGCAACAACATGTATGTACATAATAAGTACACTGTATCAAAAGTATATAGTAGTTAAGGCCACCTTATATAAAGTGGGTACATTTTATGTCATATTTTTATTATATTATATTTATGTTATAAATATGTTATAAATAAATGTGTTTTAGATGTGTTGTTTAACCCTCAGAGACCCAAGCATAGAGATTGATGATTTATATTCTTAGAAAAACCTTGATTTTTAAGCACATTTTGCTTTGAGTTGACTATTGTATGACTTTAGCAAACTGTGACATTCAATATGCAATTTTTTCTGAGCAAAACTGTTGTTGTGATACAGTTCAGAGTGTCGGCTATCATGTGGTGTTGTTTTTTTTTTTTTTTTACAAAAAAAAAAAAAAAAATATATATATATATATATATATATATATATATATATATATATATATATATAAATATTGTTTAATTGCTGTTTAATTCTGCTACGTTGGGTCTATGAGGGTTAAAGATGTTTTATTTAAATACATTTAAATCATAATTATTTTTTTTAGGGCACTGCACAATGGGACATTTAAGAAACAACATCAACTATTGGAACATTTTGAATTGGCAATGGCTAAATCTGACTCGTCTATCCATAAATAAAAAAAAAACACAGATACATCTTAAATTTGAAACACATAGGAACACGTATTTCCGTAACACATTTCCTCATTAACTGGACAAAAGGGAGAGTAATTAACACCTCACTACTATCACGCGTGGGTAAAGCTCTTCCCACCTTTCCATTTCGAAGCCTTCTATTTCCCGCCTGTAAAATTGGCAGGAGTTTACACAGTGCCAAGAGTGCGCGTGCTTCAAACTCTGCTGACCCCTTTATCCTGAAAGCGCAGCTCTCTCACTCGGCAGCGCGCACGTTTAGGATGAAGAGGTCAGCGGAGCCTGAAGTGCGTGTGCTCTGCTGCCGTGTTAATTTACAATGACAAGATAAAGCAGTAATCTTCCGCTGCGCACTACCCAGGGACTCGCTGAGTCGATTTACACTTCCCTATCACTTTATACAATTGCTGTGACAAAGCCCCTCCGAGTCCCCACTCCTGTAAATCTCTCTCTCACTCAACTCTTCTGCCAGTCAGCGCGGATCGGCTCAGGGAAACTTAATGTCTCACACATGCCAGCCTGCTTTCCCTAAAATCTGCCCATGCTCAAGACGGATACGGTTTATTAATCCACATCAAATACAGTGAGCGCGTGTTTTTTTATGCCGCGTTTGTCATGTCAGCACAAGAGACAGCAGGCAACTCCTCCAGATTACAATAACACAACAATTACAACGGCTGCACTGCTACTGATACATAATAATAATAATAATACAATTCTGTATAAACGTTTTTAACGCTATAAAGAGAATCATGTGTAATTTGAATGTTTGTATTAGTACACCAAAACATTTTATCCTTTAGAAAACACGAGTGCATTGCAGTGCCTGTTGCAAATCTGAACATATAGTAGTTTAAAACTGAAAGCGACTGAACAGGACAGAAAACTGACAGTCATAAACAAACACACCATACTGGCAGTAGAGTTTGTAGAGCCAAAAAGTCTGAAACGCTGGAGTGCGAAAGCTTGAGGACTTTGGTTTAATGTGGGAAACGGTTCCAAAACTGCAGAGTTCAGCATGCCCTGTAATTATTGAGTTAATTGCAGAATTAGCTTACCGTTAAGTTCCTTAAGTACTTATTCATTGTTTTACAGCCAAATTGATTCCCAAAGCCTGTTGTATGCACACAAGTTTATCGAGAGAGAGAGATATGGGAGTTGGGGAAAAGGTCACTATAGAGATACTAAAAGCTCAGGTGTGTGTCAACGTGAGGACAGAGGATGGGGTCACAGGGTCCACGCCTACACGCATATGCTATCTCACAAATAACACACACTGCATTAGCACATATTTCTTAAGCCATTCTAAAAAATAGCATTTTTCCAGTCAGCCGCTAAATGTCTCTGATATAACTGTTTATATCCTTCATGACAACACTGACCCATCATGAACTCACACTTTCCAATGACACATGAATAGTCAAACACATATGAGTCATTTTGGCCACTTTCAAAGAGAGGACCTGTCTCACAGTGTCTTCCTATGACATCATCGGAGCGTGACAGGCATTTCCACACCAAAAGTGTGAGTGTGTCCGACGTGTGCAGGAGAGTGACAGCGGCTGTCGAAGCAGAACTGTTTGAATGAATTTGTATGTATCCATCTATGGAACAACTATTCATGTGACAAGTTACTTCAGTATTGGAGATACTTCAAATACAAGGAAGAGTCAACAGAATAGATATTAAGTGGGAGGAGCCAACATATGATTCATCCAATCATATGAGAGGAGTTTGAGTGTATTGACTTTACAGAAGTCATTCAGAGGGAGGTGATGGTGGTGGGGGTCTGTCTGTCTTACCATGTTTGTGTGTAGTGCTGGGGGGCTGTCGAGCAGACGAGGAGATCGTGGGGACACTTTGCTGCAGTACGAACTCAGGGGCAAGTGAATGACAGCATGTCCGTCAACCTCTTCATCGTCCAATCGCTGTCTGCTCGTCGCCATGACTACCTCTCCATCTGTTCCCCCATATGGAGAGGCTGGTCGCTTGGAAGACATCCTGGAAAAATGAGAAAGGGAGAAAGCAGAAGAGAAAGTGACTGAGGCATTCAGGAAAGACATGGCAGAGACAGAGAGACGTGGCTGTTGTTTAATTGTTTAATTACCTAATGTATACTACTTTTTAAATGACTTGGGGGCCGTTCACACCGAATGCGTTCCTATGCTAAAAAAAAGCTAGACGCAGTGCCACAAGAACATTGGTGTCTCGAGATCTGTTTTTAACAGTTGAAGTTCTTTTTTTAACTTAACACAGCGTCTAAAAAATGCAGTGCAATGATAGTGCATGTTTACATTGGAAAACAATTGGAAAACAGTGCAGTTTGGTGTTAACAGCACCTAAGTATGGGCCACGATGGCTGACTATTCATCCATCAACCTACTAGTCGATTCATGAGGTTAACTAGTTAATTGAAAATTTTTATTTTTATTTTTAACAGTGGTGCTTTATTTAGCAGTGGTGCTTTATATATAAGAGAGCTTCTCACACAAAGACACACACACACACATATACACAGAGACACATATTCTCTGATGTACACTACTTCTAAAATGACTTGGGGGCCATTCACACCATATGCATTCCTACGCTAAAAAAAGCTAGATGCAGTGCCACAAGAACACAGAACGCAGGTGTCTCGAGATGCGTTTCTAACAGTTGAAGTTCTTTTTTAAATTAAAATGGTGTCTAAACAATACAAAACACAGCAAGATGCAGTGCAATGATCCAAGACATCTGTCCGTCTAGTGCATGTTAACCGACGGCCAACTATTCATCCATCACCCTACTAGTTGATCTATGAGGTTAACTTGTTCATCGAAATTTTTATATTATTTTTAGCAGTGCTTTATTTAGCATACTGTATATGAGAGAGCTTCTCACTCAAACACACACACACACACACACACACACACACACACACACAAACACACACATACAGACACATACTCTCTGATGTACACTACTTCTAAAATGACTTCATGGCGTTAACATCGAAAACGTTCTTGCAAAAAAAAACAAAACAAAAAAAAAGCTAGAGGCAGCGCCACAAAAAGTGCAGAACGCAAGTGTCACAAGAAGCGTTTTTAACAGTTGAAGTTATTGTAGACTTGACACAGCTCCTGAAAAACATGCTGCTGTGCAAGTTGCTGAAAATGGTCAAAGACATCCAGTCTATTTTTATGCTTATTAAATTAATTCTCGATTGGCCACGGTGGCCAGTAAAAATGTCTTGCAGGCTTTATACAGCCCTAAAGCCGGACGTTCCCCAGCCCTGATCTAGTGCATGTTTACATGGGAAAACAATTTAAAAAACAGCTTGGACAGATGCAAAAACGTGTTCGGTGTGAACGAGCTCTGAGGATGGGTTATGATGGTCGACTAATTTTCCAACAACCGACTAGTTGTTTAGTAAGGTTAGCTAGTTATTCTAAGAATTTTTATTTTATTTTTATTTATTTGTAGCAAAGGTACTTTAATTAGCAAGCCTGAATTATACAGGGTGTCCTTTAGAGTGATTATTCCAGTCTAAAGGACACAGTCTACCCGATTTTGAAAATTTTAGTTTTGTTTTGCACATCCTTAATAATGACAGCCATCAATGCCACAGCTTTGTCCACATCCATCCCACCATCAAAGAGACATCCCACCTACACTATCACAACGCCATTTACTATAGGACACAATGTGTTTTTTCCAGCCTATTTGATGTAAAGACTCGAGCGGCCCATTAAAGAAAAGTGCAGACAGCCCACCACACATCAAATATTACATCGGGTCAGAACACAGTCAAACAATGGTGCGTGTGTGTGTGTGTGTGTGTGCCATAGTAGATTTTAATGACAGTGCATATGGTGTTGACAATGGCAGAGAAAATAGGCCATGATGAGGGTCTGTGTTCCTCTGATATGTTCAGTAAGAAAAAGCATTTATTTAATGAACTCTCTCTCCCACAATGCACAGGGGGAAAAATGAATATGCTCTTGTAATAAGATTTCATCTGGTTTACGGCATTGCCTAAGTGCTTTCAGAGACACGTCTCAGCCTTGGGGGCTAGTGTTTCTATGACCCTGGGTAATAAGTACCTATCTTTTAAGACAGGCAAGGATAGAGAGAGAAGTATTTTATTTGTCTACTATTTTGTAACTGCTTTCTTTGAAAAGAACTAAACAACATGCAAACGCATTTCTTCAAGTGCAGTGGTGTATTGAGTTTTACTTTTCTTCAAAAAGCTGTTTCAAGAGCAAAGTTGATGTAATGGTGGGTTTATTTAGCTGATTTTTTTCACTCAAATATCCTCCATCAATGAGAATCCACAGTTTTGTTACGGTACAGATTTATGTGTGTGCCTACCTATATGTGTGTGTGTGTCTCTACATACCTGTGTGAGTGTACGTCTGCATATGCATATGTGTGTGTAGCCGGTACACAGGGTGCGTGTGAAGTGTCTAGTGCAGTAGTACTGCTTTTGCATTGTGCTCTATGCTTGCTACTCTCTGCTTACAGCGATTGCCGCTGGCAAGCCTCCTTGATAGAAGGAGAAAAGAGGAGCAGAGTGTGTAAGTCTCTTCCTGCCAGTACAGAGCCTCTCCACCACCAAGACTCCTGCAGTGCCTCCCCGGGGCCACACACAGAAACTGGGAATCTCACGATCCCAGGCTAAACTACAGGGGATCTTGGAGCAGCAGTGGGCCCCAGAGATGAGGCGTGCAGGCCCACCACTGTGTGGGCATGCCCTGGCTCCCATCAACCACTGCCCCATCTATGGGCAAATAGCCTCACTGCCTTGTGGTAAGTCTACTGAGACTAAGGCTATGAGAGCACACCCTGACAGAAAAGCAATGTGCTGGCGGTGCGCAATAGGCGGGCCTTAACAAACAAAGGACCCGGCAGCCTCCTTCAGCCAATGTGGGACCAGTTGTCCCGGGACCCCCCTTGCCACTGGATTTACCCCATCATGGTGAAGATAGTGCTACTGGGGATTGCGCACCCACTGTGGCACTTTAAAACCCTTCCTTGTGCAGGTCTCCACTTTTGACCACGGTGAACAATATCTGGACCTTACATAGGTTGAAGTCTGACAGCTATGGGGTGTCTGGCAATGGGAGCAGGTACGAATGGACTGGGAGCTCCTAGTCAGAACCCTGCACGACAGTGGCACGGGGTATATGGTTGCTAGGAGCTGGGACTGAGTGGCAGCTGCTTTCGGCAGACCCCTGTGCAACTGAGCAGCCCTATTTAGGGATCATACTGCACACCCCAATTGGGGAAGGGCTTAGAAAAGGTGACCTAAAAATTGCCCATTCAATCTCACCTGGATAGGTTACCGCGCCTACCGGGTCATTCCACTACTGCGGTTGAAATAAGAAACAATATAACCTAAAACTGGCAACATGTATGGTATGGTATCTCTGACAGGTCTCACTGGAGAACAGCTCTGATCGCTGCTGAGCTGAGGTGCTACAACATTGACATTGCTGCCCTGAGTGAGACCAGGCTCCTGGATGAAGGTTTTCTAACAGAGGAAGGGATGGGTTACACCTTCTTCTGGAAAGGTTTCCCCACAAGTGGACACCATCTCCACAGAGTAGGACTGGCAATCAAGAACACCCTTCTACCAAGTCTCACAGAAACACCTGTTGGCATTACACAGGCTAATGATCCTCCGTATCCCCCTGGCAAAGAAGTGTTATGCCACACTTCTCAGTGCCTACACATCAACTTTTCCATCTGAACGAGGCCAAGAAATGCTTTTATAAGGCACTGGATGAAGCTCTTTGCTGGATCCCTAAGAGTGACAAGATCCTCTTGCTTGGGGACTTTAATGTTAGGGTGGGACAGAACAACAGGATATGGGGTGGAGTACTAGGTAGGCATGGTATTGACAGGGTGAATGCAAATGGCATGAGGCTACTTACTCTTTGCTCTGAGCATAACCTTACCGTAACCAACACTATCTTCTAGCAGAAAGCCAAGTATAAGACCTCGTGGATGTACCCTCACTTTAAACATTGGCACATGATTGACTTCATCATTGTGAGGTGTAGTGATATCCAGGATATTCACATCGCCCGTGCAATGAGGGGTGCAGAGTGCTGGACCGACGATCATATGATTGTGGCCAAGCTCCATATGAAAGTGTGTCCCCCTCTGTGGTTGCCAAAAACCCAACAAAAAGAAGCTAAATTGCAACCGCTTGGGAAGCAAAGAAGCCAGAAGTGAGTTCCAATGCCTCTTAGCTGAGAAACTAAGCGAGCTGGAACCTTGCCTGAACCCAGAAAACACCATCGAACAACAGTGGACCTATATCAGCTCTGCGCTCTACGATGCAGCAGCCCAATCCATCGGCCATAAGAGCAGGAACCACCAAGACTGGTTTGACGATAACTCAGACACCATCCATAACTTGCTTAAGGACAGGCACAAAGAATATCGGGCAACTTTAGATTACCCTACATCCACCAACACCAGGCAGCATTGGCAGGCAGCTTGGAGAAAAGTGCAAAAAACAACACGGGACATCCAGAATAAGTGGTGGACTGAAAAGGCACATGAAATCCAGTCCTTTGCTGGTAAAAATGACATGCATAATTTTTATAATGCTGTCAAAACCATCTACGGCCCAAGAAATCGCTGCATCACGTCTCTGAAGACAGCAGATGGTCTAAAGCTTCTGAAGGATCAGGATAGTATCCTGCTGAGGTGGGCTGAACACATTGACACCCTGCTTAATCAGGACTCTGATGCAGACTCCACCATCCTGGATGAACTGCCTGAACATCCTCCCATCCATGACCTCAGTCTAACACCAACCTTCCAGGAGGTTCTGTCAGCTGTCCGTTCCCTTAAGAATAACAAGTCCCCTGGCGCAGATAATATCCCTGCTGAGCTACTAAAGGAAGGAGGGTACATGTGTATGCGTACCCTCTACCAGTACATTACCAAGGCCTAGACTGATGAGAACATCCCACAACAATGGAGAGATGCAAACATTATTGTCATTTATAAGAACAAGGGTGACAAGGCCATCTGCGGCAATAGTAGGGGCATATCACTTCTTTCTGTTGCTGGTAAGGACTTGGCTAGCGTGTTGCTTCAGAGACTCATCAGTAACATCACTGAGTCAATGCTGCCTGAATCGCAGTGTGGATTTCAGAGGAACAGGAGTACGGTCGACCTCTCCAAAGCTTTTGACACTGTGCAAAGAGAGCTCTTATGGGATGTCCTCCTCAGGTTTGGCTGTCTCAATAAATTTGTTAACATCCTCTGCCAGTTCCACGATGGGATGACTGCTCGGGTGACCATCAGTGGACATAACTCGGATCCCTTCCTTGTACGCACAGGGGTGAGGCAGGGGTGCGTGTTAGCGCCAGTGCTCTTTAACATCTTCCTCCTGAGTGTTACCAAGGTTCTCCACAATGAGATTGAGAACAGCAGTGGTGTGGCAGTGGACTTCAGACTAGATGGCAATCTCTTTAACATTAGGAGGCTCCACGCAACCACTAAACTCTGTAGAGAGCGAGTCCTGGAGCAGCTGCAGTATGCAGACAACTGTGCTTTTGTGGCCCGTACTCCGGAGGATCTCCAGTCCATCCTTGCTGTTGCGGTGAGAGCGTACAGCAGGATGGGGCTGACTGTCAACACCACCAAGACAGAAGTGGTTTGCCAATGGAGTACCAGTGTCCCATCCACTCTACCTCCCTTCACTGTTGGTGGTGAACAGCTGTCAGTAGTGCCATCTTTTAAATATCTGGGGAGTATTCTTGCAGAGGATAGCGGCATTGACAACGATATCCAGAGCCGGATTAAACAGGCCTCATCTGCCTTCGGGAGACTTCAGTGCAGAGTATTTGAGAACAAGAACCTTCATCCCTCCACAAAGGTTGATGTATACCAAGCAGTCTGTGTCACCACCCTCCTCTATAGCTGTGAAGCTTGGGTAACCTACAGCCATCACATTAAGTCCTTAGAGTGCTTCCACGTCAGATGCCTTCAGCGCATTCTGGGAATTACATGGCGTGAGCATATGCCTTACACTGAAATACTTGTAAAGACCAACTGCAGAAGTATTGAGGCCATGATCACCCATGATCACCCAGCGCCAGCTGCAGTGGCTGGGCCACGTGATAAGGATGCCCCCATGTCGGCTGCCCCGCAGAATGCTATATAGCCAGCTACATCATGGTCGATGCTCAGCTGGAGGGCCGAAGAAGCGCTATAAGGATCAAATGAAGATTGCCTTGAGGAAGTGTAAGATCAGACCCGATGTCGCTGCTGATCGTACCATCTGGCGACAGCTTTGTAGGGATGGGGCTCATATTCTGGAGATGGAGAGGACAATCAGAAGACAACAGGAGAGAGCCGGGAGACACACAGCCATGGTTGCCATCGCTACCACCACTACTACCACATATATATGCCCCACCTGCAATAGAGCTTGTGGGTCCAGGATAGGACTGTTCAGCCATCAAAGATCTCACCGTTAAATGAGTGGACGTCATCATCAGATTTCGATGGACAACCAAAGAAGCTATAGTTTGGGGCCAAAACTGCACCCAAAAGGAGCTAAATCTGACAAAACTTCTCTTTAGGGACATTCAGGAATGTCTTCAAATGGATACTCAATTCATAAATAAAGCTAATTAAAAGTTTAGGAATAGGCTTAGAGCTTTGGTTAGTGTTAGTACTTATAATTAGCTTTCTATAAAACAAAATACAGTAAGTCTATGGTACAGTATTTCCCCATTTAGATCGCCAAGTAAACGTGTGTGCTGAACTGTATGGTATTCTAATAGCCCTTGCTTGACTAAGACGCCACATCTGGCTGAGCTTCTGGGTGCTGCTAAGGTTTCTTTTTCTTATTTACTGCTTATTTGGTTTAGATTAGCTGTAAAGACAAACATAATATAATGTTTCTAATTGTCTGGATTAGATAAATAAGGCTAACCTCACCCAAACCCAAGGTTGTCGGCTACGGAAATGATGAAGCCATGCTTAAGACAGCACAGACATGATAAACTATGATGCAGCTATCATATTTCTGGAGTTTGACAGCCCCAGCTCTAACAAGTCATAACAAACACTGTAACCCAGGTGTGTTATGAATATATATATAGAGTATATCTGTGTTAATTTGGCTGTATGATTCTGAGTATGTGAGTGTATAGTGGGGTACCTTGGCTGTGTGCTGGTTCACACTGGGGCAGTAAAAGCAGTCAATGCAGCTGTATAAACTGCAGTTGGGCAGTCAGAGCCACACGGCCTGTCTGCCTCTCCACCAGCACTCTGTTTACTCTACCTCCAGACACTCACACACACTGGGTCCTTTTGTTTTACCCCACCTACACACACACACACACCTCAGGCTTGCTCTCTCTAACAAACCAACCCCCAACACACACATCGGGACCAAGAGCACAGTCCTGGAGACAAAGACACACACATTACCTTCATCTAAAAGTAGCTTTGGGAATCAAGAAACTATTTTTGTTCAGAACCGGTTCCATTTTTTTAAAAACACTGGAACCAAATTATTTTCATGATGTCCGGTTCTGTCAATGGTTATTGGACATCTACATTCCGCCGTCAATTCTGATGGTCTGATTCGAGAATGAACAACTCTTATGAACTGGTTCTTTTTTTATTCATTCGATCAAAAAGATTCACATGAATGAATGGTTTGAATCACTCTTACGAGTCACTCACTTACTGAATCAGTCAGAATGGTTCTCAAACAGAGAACTGATAAAGTGTAATAGCTGTTTAGATAAGGATTGTTGACTTAATTCAGTGTAATTACATTGTAACAACATATATTTTTCATATGACAACATGTATTTAAAGATTCACAGTCATAACAGAGTTTTTTGTAATACATTTTACTAATAAAAAAATAAATGTAAATACGCAACCAAAAATAGTATTGTTTTTGATCAGTATTTCTTATGATCCAGCTCTTTTTTATTAGTTCGATCAAAAAGATTCACGAGTTTTGTTGTAAAACATTATACTAATTTAAGAAAAGAATATTAAAATATGTAAACAAAAATAGTATTGTATTTCTTATGAAACAATTCTTTTTTATTCATTTGATCAAATAGATTCACATGAATTATTGGTTTGAATCGCTTAATTACTGAATCAGTTGGGATGTTTCTGCTCTGAACCAAAATTCATTACTTTCATCATGTCCAACTCGAACAGTGAACTGTTAAAATGTAAATAACTGTTTAGTTAAAGATTGTGAGACTTAATTCAGTGTAATTACATTGTAACAACATATGTTATTCATATGCCAACCTTTACTTAAAGATACACAGTCAGAATGGAGTTTTGTTGTAATACATTGTACTAATAAAAAAAGAGGTTACACTTTATTTTACAGTGTTCTTGTTACAGTGTAGTTACACAAGTAAGTACAGAGTAATAATAATTAACAACATGTACTTATAGGTTTATGGTAAGTTGCTTGTAATTATGCATAATTTACTGTTATTACTATAGTCAGTACATGTAATATGTATAACAAGTTTTGTTTTATACGATTATAATATGTATAAAAAAGAATATTAAATTATGTAACCAAAACTAGTTTTTGTTCAGTACTTTTGTCTAGTACATAGTTACAGGACAAATTATCATACTTTTATCCACAAAATTACATGAATTAATGAAATCGTTAACTGGAATTGCTTTATTAGAATCTGAATCATCTCGCACAAAATCTCATGCTCAGGTGAGCGGGCTTTCTGTGGCAAAAAGACGGTTTAGTAGTAAAGATTTAGGTCTGATCGTCTTTTTACAACAAATCTGCTGCTGTTTTGCATTTGCAAGCACATTTGGACACATCTCCATCTCTTTTCTACTCTTCCCTATCTCACACTTTCTCCTTTTGCCTCTCTCTTCCCCACTTCCTTCCCGGTCCACTGACAGCAGCTTTTCACAGCTTCTCTCGAGCAATAAAATGTGTATTTTCCTGCAAGTCTTTGAATTATAATTACTATACAATTCCGCTCCCTGGGTGAGCAGGTTATAGCCACTTTTTAATGTAAAGTTGCCAGACCTGTCGTGGTGGAGAGTCTACATGAAACATTTACAGCATATCGAGATGTTGGGATTAAAAAAGAGAGGGCTTTATTGAGCAGATAAATTGGCAGAAAAGCTGGTCTCCAAGGTCATAATTAGCACCCATTAGCATAATTTCACTACATCCTTCTGTGGCTCCAATAAAGCCCATCCTGCCAAACAGACACAGATCCCCGTCCACAAACAAACACACACACACACACACACACACACACACACACACACAATGATTAGTCCCTGAAGATCAGCTAGACATGTCTGCTTATTTGCATTGTAAACTTTAACAGCAGTCTTTGCTCATTATCTGGTGGATTAATAACTTTACTGCCATTCATTTTCACAAGGCAAAGAATTATGACATTCATAAACAGCCATGTATATCAAAGCCATACGAGCGCAGAACACCGATATGGGTGAAGTGACTAAACACACACACATGCGCATGATAACACAGAAATTATGTCAGCATAATCTTCCAACACCCGTGTTATCCACTTCAGGGCACATTATCAAACAAGTCAAACATTATCAAAAAAGTAAATAAGAAAATGGCATCATAAGCTATCCAAACTATTTTTTCATACTGAAGAATTCACAAACTGTCCCATTGCAGTTGAACCGCAGGTCTAGAGGCTAACTTTCACGGCTAATCATTAAAAGCTAATGGCCGCTCCACGGGTGTGCCACTCGCCCTCCCTCCCATTGGCCTGTGCGCGTTAAGCCCAGATTAAAGGCACACTTCCCCTTTGAGCCTAGACACAGACTGAGAGCTCCCCTAAGTCCCTCTCATATCACATGTACATTTCTCCCCAGACGCTAATCGTCCAAAATACAGGGTCCATTAAACAGTGGAGTGGATCTGCACTTTAAATACTGAATTTGGGAGCTTTACCTAATCACCATCACCATGCAGTGGTTAACACTCCAGAAGAGCCTCTAATGACAGGACATAATTTAGAGGCTAAACGTTTCACACACGGATGTTCACAGCCCACGGAAAAATTTTGATATACTTTGCATCGATGTTGGTCATCTGCCTACGATGAAATAACATTCATGCACAGAGTGGTCAATTATTATTAAGCACAGCAGACTGGTAGTTTACCTGTAACTCATTGTCATAGACACACATTTCAGTGATGAAATACCATAGACATCTATTGTTATTTTGCTTTTAATTAAGCTGTTTTTATTTAAAGCTGTTATTATTATTATTATACGTACTATAGACTAACCATCACACAAATCAAAACCCTGCTTCTGAAAGAAAACTTTTAGCATTTTTAGACAAATTCAGGATGTCCCTGGGTGTACCCAAAGGAAGGTTTTGTCAAATTTAGTTCATTTGTGGGGACAATTTTGTCTACAATGTACTGTATTTCTAGGGAAATCCACAAACACACACACACACACACACACACACACACACACACACACACACATCTATTATAACAATGCCATATTTCTAAAGCGTCCTTGAAAACTTTCTAGCAATTTTAGACTTAAAAATAAAAAACATAATTTCTTTACAATACTTTAAGAATCATTATTTAACTTTCAGGATGTCCCTGCAAATGTAGCTCATTTATTGGGACAATTTTGTCCCCAATGTATTTCTAAGTGAATCCAAACACACACACCTATTATAAAACTACAACATTTCTAAAGTATTCCTCAAAAAAAAAAAAAAAAAAAAAAAAAATTTTTTTGAAAAAGGCATATAAAAACATCATTACAAAGAGTTAAGGTAAACTCCTGTGAAATATTATTATTTGATTAGGCAGGTCAGCTATTCTTTTTTATCAGACTGTGGAAATTAAACAAACTGTGTCCAAAAGTTCAGACAATCAGCCCACTGAGCACAGATAACAACAGCCGGAAACCGAGAATACCTCACAATCCACTCGGACATATGGGCTTTAGGAGGAGTACACAACTCATCTCTCTCTATTTACTCTTTATCTTCTGCTCCCAGGACAATAGTCACAGATAAAGTCTCCTTTTGCACAATCGACCATTTGTGTGCAACACCGAGTTTGGTCACTCTATCTCTGAACTGTTTTTTAAGTATATTACTTTACAGTTATTTATAGTGCTCTCAATTTTTCTCTCTGTGGGAATGGATCGACTGGCAGAGCTGCGAGTGACTCCGCTGAAGTCAATTTATCTGTAGTGCAAATTTGTGAGGGCTCTTCATCATTCATTCATGCCATATTCACTAATCATACTGTGTTCACAACTGCTGTGAGGGCACTTGGGACTTGTCTGGCGTTTTTGTGGGTTAATTCACCAGAACTTAATTGAAAGATTATAGCGTTTTCACACAGTTCATAAGAGAATCCATACAAGCAATTTCATGTATGCATCCGTGCTTCTAGATACAAACATTATTCACACAAGGACCGAGTAAAAACACAAAGCAGCTTCTGTTTCGTCCCACTGACGTGAGGGCTGCGGGGCCACCCCAGTTTTCTGTCCGGTGTGACCACAAAGTCAAGAACACAGAGTCTAATGTCACTGTCATCCATTACTGTTTAGGCATGGAGGTGAAGTCACACACATACAAAATCAAAAGTCATATGAGCAAACTGAAAACAACTCTCTCCCACACACACACAAATGCATAATAAGCAGTGGTGTTTGCGTTTGCCGCTGGGTGGATGCACGGCACCAGCAAGCGCACTGTGCCCACAGCAACACAACTGCTGCCACACACACACACTCACACACACACACACACACACACACACAAAGGGTTTGCCAGTATTTTAGTCATCACTTCATCTGTCTGAATAGTTTCCTGTCATCTCTCGTCTCTAATTATTTATTTCTCTGGACTGACTCATGTTTTCAGTGACATTTTACATATTGCACACACATACACACACATTGAAAACATCTATGAAAACTTTCTTAGCCTCTGTTTTTCTTCTTTTAATGTGTGCATGAAGAAATTAAGCTAAATCTGTCAAAACCTTTCTTTGGGGACATCTGGGGATGTCCTCATTTGGTATATATGTATAGATCGATCTATCTGTCTATCTATACAAAAGTTTATTTTAAAGGGGTTGTGTTAGGGTGTGGGTTAGGGTCTATTGTAAGTATACTTATCTTTATATAAAACAACGTAAGTCTATGGTATTTTCTCATTTAGATGGGAAGAAAGGGTTGTTTATGGACTGTGCTTTTCCATCGTGACATGCTCCCAGAAGCAGCTGTGAGTTTGAGTCAAATGGGAGCAGTTTAAGCTGGTATAATTTACTCCATTCATACAGGCCAGTACAATAACAAATTGGGTGTAACAGGCGAATGCAAACAGGCATGGCAGGCGCACACACCATCTTTTAAGTCATTCCATGCAGACAAACTCCCCCTTTTCCTGAAGTACCTGCATGTACAGAGCTGTTATTGTAGAGCTTGAGGGACCAGATAACTTACACATGACATGAAAGCATTTAGCTGAGCAGCCCATTGATTTATATTATCCTTCACATGATGCAGTTGTCTGCTGATATTTGACCCCTCACCTCTGACCTTCTGTCACACAATTTCTGTCTTATTATCCTCGTGATAAATATGTAAAATTACAAACCCTGCACTCATCATCAATACTTTACTCACACTCATTTTGTTTGTAATCACTTTGACTTTTTTCCTTCAGTGGAACTTTCAGTGTATGGAAAAAAAAGATTGAAAAAACATGAGCGTGAGTGATTAATGCCAGAACTGTTGTCATTTTTGGGTGAACTATCACTTTAACCTTGTAAACTGCACAAACTCATTTCTCATCTGTCTCAACGGACATTGCGATGATCAGCTGATTGCACAGGGGAGGTCTGGGAAGAGTTCTGAGGGAGGGGAGGAGGAACCCTTCAGCATTCTTCTCTGCTGGCCCTCCTTTTTTCATGGAGACACGGTTATCAAGTCGCTGTGAGAGCTCATAAGATGGACTAAACAATGGAGCCAGTTTGCAATGAATGACCCAGAGAGAAGAACCAGAGCCTCCATCAGTGAGACAGAACACACACAAACACACACAAGTTCACTTAACTACTTGAATGTGGACATTACCATGGATTTGTTTTGTTTTTATATATAAAGCCAATTACTAACCCTACCCGAAAAATAACCTTTTGCAATAATAATAGTAATAATAATAATAATAATAAAAAGTATACTTTATTTAAAAATAAATGTTCCAATTGAGGAAAATGGGAGGATTTGTCAGATTTAGCTCACTTGACACACTAATATGTCTTTAAACTATAGCTAAGTATACTAAAGTTAAGCATAGCAGCACACTTTAGGTATCTTACAAAGCACCTTACTCGGTGTAATACGTGTTAAAGTGATGCAGGAAAAGGCCGGCTTTAAAGACATCTAAACCAAGAAAAAAGTGTCTGACTCTGACCCAGAGAAAAGCAGACAGAGAGAGTGAGATGTAACACAACCATCCATTAAAGGATGGAGACAAATGGAGAAGTGTTTCAAGTCCCCATTCCCCCTCCCTTCCTCGATGTTTCTCTCTCTCTTTGAGGAATGTGAAAGTCTGGCCATATAATCTCTTCTCAGCTCTTCCACTACAAATGAACTAACCCAAAACATAAGCATTATCTGCACTGATAATAATAATAATAATTATTATTATTATTATTAGATAAAAATATTATTATTTATTATTAAATGTACCATTAATAATATTATACTTATAAATTGAAAATAATGTTTAATATACTTAAGATAAAAATACAACAATATCTATGCAGAAAGCAATATTTATTACAATAATAATTTTTTTCATGTTACTGTGAATTTACATAGGTAATTACTAAGTAATACTAATGAACTACACATAATTACTGTGTAATTATTTTGTAGAGCTGCTTGTACTTACACACTGTTATAATTGTTATTACTATTTTAATTATTAATAATAATAAAATGTCATATGTAACATTGATGTTGTAAAATAAAGTCTCACAACAATTTTTGTAGTTCAGATGTGAAAAATGCTTCATAAATATGTATCTTTAGAATTCAAATGGGTAAAATGTCTTATAACAACTTTTTAATAAGAAAAACTGATAGTTTAAAGTTTAAAGATAAAACTAAAATGCCTTTATAGCAGCTGCAATTTCAATATATTGATTTAAGCTTTCATGTTTTAACATTGAGTAAATATTCTCAGTATTCTTGAATGTCAACATCAGAAAAACAACCATAAATTAATTTGTGTCACCATTTAACAGTACAAATTCTCTATTTTTCCAGCATTCAAATCATTCTCTGCAAGTACAAAAGCTATTTATGAGCTTTTTCTTGCAGAAATAGTCAGCATCAGGACAGAGGAGCCACCTCACACACACAGAGCCACACATACACTCTACGTGGCCAATCGCCACGCTTTCCCCCTTAACACACATACGCACAAAGAAATTTCCGGCAAACCCCCGTCTCACACTGTCTTTAACCACTGACAGCGAACATTACTGGAAAGCAGAGTTTAACCATCCTTTTCTTCTAAGTCATTGTAATCCCTGCAGTTATCACTATACATTCTGCTTTTCTGTGTAATCCTTTAAATGTTTAATTCCTCATAGTTGTTGTTATCTTCCCCCCACCTCTTTCCTCCACCCGGAGAGAGCAGTGATTTATTAAAAACACATTTTCCCGATGTATAAATGTGTTCTTAATTCAGGGATAAAACCCCAGAGTTTATCGGTGAACAAAAGATTAGTTTCATCTGGTAAAACAGTGCAGTGCTCTAATGCAATAAAAAAAAATGTGTGTGATGGGGCGTGGGGGGGGGGGGGTGGGGGCTAGCATTAAAACTGAGTATTATGGGTAATCTTCCCTATGGAGCTTTACAGTCAAACCTTCTTTATTCTGCAGCAAAGCCACTTTTGTTGACATTTTAAAGTAGGTGAGAACATTTCCCACCTCTCACGCAAGATGAGCACAGAGGAAGGCCGACAAAGACATCTGGCCACAATAAAAAAACAAAAGACAAACAACACAAACAGAAATTAAGACAACACAGGCAAATGGTTAACCTTGAATAAGAACATGCAATAACGTGTTTCCCAAAATTTCCCGAGAAAGTTTATATAAAAATCCAAGTGAATAAATTCAAACTGAAGTCACACAGAAGTGCAACATGAGCAAAAATAGTAGACATGAAATAGTAAGAGAGAGAGTCTGTACAAGGGAAACACTGTCAGGAGAGCACCAACACTTATCAAAATACAATCTAACACATGCACACACACACACATACACAGGAAGATAGACATATACAAACACACAAATGCACGCACAGCCATGCAGACCCAACATTAAGCATACAAACAAGGGACAATGGTAACCTGTTAGACTAGATGCTAGAAACATTTACAACTTGTTGGATATGTCCTACCATGCCTTCTTGTGAACGAAAGAGAGCAATGTACCATAGTCACTATACTGAGTGCCGCTAGCGGACAATACACACAGTGTGTGCCTTGAATTTACACACATCACACATTCAACAGAACTTTCTTCTCTTTTCTAAACCACAGACATACTCGCACAGAGTCAGCCCTAAATAAAACACTGTAGCATCAACATGCCACACAATGATCTAAAGTAGCCTTTTTCACATTGACACACAAAAACACACACTTTCCTTTTTCAGTTCATCACAGTGGTTATTTCTCCTATCTGACATGCCTAGAATAGTGTGTGCATGTGTGTGTGGACATACCTGTTAAACTCCTGAGGAAGCTCAGGCTCAGTAAGCATGCTGGAACAAGGGGTCTGAGAATCCTTCTACGACAACATACACTTCCAACACCCGAAGACCTCAGAGAGTACGCACACACACATACACACACATGCGCTGCCTGGTGCTCCTCTAACCTCTCGCAAAACCTAAAGACTGTTTCTGTTTCTGCCCACCGCACACAAACTCTCACATGCAGCGAACCTCACACTCCCTCTCCTCCCTCCCTCCCTCTCTCTCTCTCTCTCTCTCTCTCTCTCTCTCTCTCTCTCTCTCTCTCTCTCTCTCCCCACCCCTCTCTGTATGGCTCTAAGCTGCTATATCGACTCTTAAAGGAACAGAGCATGACACAGTGTAGCGCAGAGCACAGCTTCACTCTCACAAACACACTTATACACACACACACGCAGCAGTACTGCCCCCTTCCTTCATCCACAGTGTCCCTCTGTGGTACTTGGGATCAAACAGACTCTCTGCGCACACACACACAATGCACTCTGTGCTGCACTAATTTATGTTCATACCTTGGTCTGGCAACTTTACCTCCACAACTCCTTTTTAAACAAAATTTTAAAAACATTTTCTTTTTTTTCTTCTTTTTTTTTTTTTACAAAACTGCTTTTTTCACTCAAACATACTATAAACTATAATTAAGAGATAGTTCATCAACAAATCAAATTCTGTCATCATTTACTCACCCTCATATCGTTCTAAACCCATACGACTTTCTCTGTTCTGTGGAACACTAAAGGAGATGTTTGGCAGAATGACAGCCTCAGTCACCATTAACTTTCCTTGTTTTAACAATGAACAATTATTTTACAGCACTTATTAATCTTAATTAATAAATGCAGTTAAAAATATTGTTTATTGTTAATTCATGATACTTAATGCATTAACAAATGCTAACAGACAGAACCATATTGTAAAGCATTACCAAGAAAGTCACAAGGGTTTTGAACAACATGAGGAAATGATGACACAATTTTCATTTTTTGGTTAACTCTCCATTTACACAAAACAAATTACAAACACTAAGAAAAAAGAAAAAAACAACAACAACAACAACAAAAAAAAAAAAAAACAGTGTCACAAATTAATTATCTGGGGCATTTTCTAATTTTAGGAGGGCACATTTGTCCTAACTATATATATATATATATAAATATATATATATATATATATATATATATATATATATATATATAAAAATATGTACTGTATGTCATCCTTTTAGGTTAAATAATTAAACTTAACCAGTTCATTAACATTAATAAAACCTAAAAAAAAAAAAAAAAAAAAAAAAGCATAACTAGGCCTAAAATACAATATTAAGAACTATATCAGATGTTACAAATAAAAGACAGAGGAATTCATTATGAGGGCATTTTGCCCCGAGCCCCCCTTAATTTTATGCCCCTAAACCAAACAAATAAAAACCTAAAGAAATGGGGGGAAGAAAATCATATAGTATCCAGTCTCCAAAACTGGCCATTTGTATTAAGCATGGAACTTGAAAAAATGATTAAAAAGCACAAGCATAACCGTCCATGTAAAGAAATACATCTTAGGGTGAATTCAGGTAAATTACGCCACTTTTTGTCACTGAGATGAATGATAAATAAGTGGCCCAATTTACCTGAATGCACTCTAAAGCAGAGTTAAAGCACATCGACCACATACAAACACATCTGAGAGTTTTAAAGAGTGCTTTAAGCTTTGTGCTTTCTGAGTTTAACTAACACACTGCCCTTGTCACTCTTTTTTAGGGAGAGGGGGAGGGAGAGAGAGAAAAGTGAGAGAAAAGGAAGGAGCCATTCTTCTACACAGAGGAAAGGACTTCTGACACATTGAAATACAGCAGCAAGACTTTTAAACTGAACTTTAAACAGAGTGTCAGTCTTTCTCAACCTTCTCAGACACAGAAATACACACACTGTAGACAACCTTCTAAACATACTGCTGTCACACTGTGTGTAAGAACATACACACATATACACTTAAATATATATATATATATATATATATATATATATATATATATATATATATATATATATATATATATATGAAGCATTTTTCTATTCTCTCTCTCATGGTAAGATTTACAACAAAAACTCTCTACATTACATTGTATGTAAACCTAATTTAAGCTAAGAATGAAAAATACATGTAAATTATTGGGAACTGACCATACTTCAATTTATTGAGTAAGTTAGCCAGTGAATTTAGAACAGCACCATGGCCTGACCTCTCCAGCATCACACACTGTAATAATGTTTTTAAGCCATTGTGGTAAAATCTTCTGAGCATTTTCCTGTTGATCGCTGAGGAAATTGTTAGCAGCATGGCAATGCTCAGGACACACACAAACCTAGCTTGACCTCTGTAACCACTGGACGCTTTGAGAATGGTCCTGACACATATAAATGACTTAAGCACTGGTGTTTTTTATGTAAGTTTGAAAGAGAGGGAGAAAAAAGAGGGACAAGTAGTCAAAAATTACTATCTATCTATCTATCTATCTATCTATGTATCTATCTATCTATCTACCTATCAAGCTGAGCTGTCTGTATTATCTAAATACAGTATATACACATAGACACACACACACAGAGACACACACACACACATATATATATATATATATATATATATATATATATATATATATATATATATATATATATATATATATATCAAGCTGAGCTGTCTATATATATATATATATATATATATATATATATATATATATATATATATATATATATATAAGGAAAGCACAGGACCCAGACGGTGTTTTATCCACTTGTCTAAAATCCTGTGCTGACCAGCTGGACCCCATCTTCACACAGATCTTCAACAGATCACTGGAGCAGTGTGAAGTTCCCTGCTGCTTCAAATGCTCCACCATCATTCCTGTCCCAAAGAAACCCAAAATCACAGGACTTAATGACTACAGACCTCTCGCTCTGACGTCTGTGGTCATGAAGTCATTTGAGAGACTGGTGTTGGCCCACCTGAAGGACATCACTGGACCCTTTCTAGATCCCCTTAAATTTGCTTATCGAGCAAACAGGTCTGTGAATGATGCAGTCAACATGGTATTGTATCATATCCTGCAACATCTGGACAGACCAGGGACATATGCAAGGATCCTTTTTGTGGACTTCAGTTTGGCTTTCAACACCATCATCCCATTTATTCTCCGGACTAAATTACATCAACTCTCTGTTCCCACGTCTATCTGTCAGTGGATCACCAGCTTTCTGACGGACAGGGAGCAGCTAGTGAGAATGGGGGTATTAACTTCCAGCACCTGTACGATCAGCACTGGTGCCACCCAGGGACTACTCTTCTCCCTGTATACCAACAATATAAGTAAATAAAGCAATAAAGATAAAGCTCATTCTGATTCTGATATATATATATATATGTATATGTACATATATATGTTGTGTCTAAGTGTGTGTTTCTGAAGCACTCAAAGATTTTATACATTTATAAAGAATTGTACCTACAGCATATCGAAAACAATCACAAATCTAACCCATACATATTTTTCAAAAAGAAGAGGACATACTGAATAAAACAAAAAACAAAAAAAAAACCACATGCATACAGTACATGCAAATACACACACACTTACACAAACATACACACAGCAGCACAAGCAGCACATTAATTAGCTTCTCTTAGGTAGCAATTATCTGCATTTTAACAATCTTTCCAGTAAAGGCTGCAAGGTGATTGAGAAATAGATGAAAATTTAAAAAAAAGAGTTGAAATAACATCAATAACAGGCAGTGAGACAAAAACGCAGAGCAAAAAATCCATCAGAACAGGAATAAAGGGCAGTTTCCAAACAGTTTAATCCACTTTAAAAGCTGCTATTGATGAAGATGGCTTTTTAATAGAACAGGAAGCGTGAAAGGAAAAGGCAGGTGCTTTCAAGGTTCAAACTCTCCTGATGGGCTTATTTGCTCAATTCTGACAAATACACAAACTTCACTAACTGTGGGCTTTTATAAGGGAATTGAAATACTGTGCACACATGCAGTGGGATCCAAAAGTCTGGTAAAGTCTACTATTATTATGATGATAAATAATTCTATATAAATATATTGTTCTACATCTACATTAATATATTTTCCCTTGCAAATAATGAATGCATAACAAAAAGTTGAACTGAAAAATGTACATGCATTTCAGAATTTCTTATTATTTGGTATGTCCCCCTTTTGTTTTAATGCACTGGAGGTGCACCTGATGATCCATGTTATCTCTATGATTTGAGAATGTTCCAAAGAGCATCTTATTTCTTATTCGCTTACATCATAACGCTTATTTGTTTACATTTTTTCAGAATCCTAAAACATTCCTAAAATTCTAAAAATGTATTTCCTGTTTTAAATTAGATTTTGAAACCAATATTTACATGTGGAAATTGAAACATGAATGACAAATAAGAATGACATGTATTTGCACACATGTAGTCAAAAACAGGCATGCAGCTTTGTTTCTATCCTTTAATCTGTAACTGTAAAACCATCCATATTTGCATTTCAGAAACATACATGCATGAATGTTTGGGTTTTATTTGTTTATCTCCAGCACAAATACGTGCATGCAGCACACATGCATGCAAACACACAATAGGTCCCTTTAGCAGATGTGTAGAGTCCAAGCCCCCTCACAGCTGTGCTGCATTAGAGGCCCCAAGAAGTGAGGGTCTGACACAGACAGGCAGTAAACAATCCCCTTCCACTGACACACTGACACACACACACATACATTTAAAATGTGTTTCACTAAATTTCAGCTATTACCCCCTAAAAGGGAAAATCAGGGAAGTTTGTCTGCTTTCTGACCCCCATCAGCATTTATATCCTTCACAAACCAAAACCGAACAGATTCCATCAATTTATCTTCATTTTATTCTCTTTTTGGGCACCTGCCTAAGTCAATATGAAAATGCTGTCATAATTTACTCACCCTCATGTCATGTCAAACCTCTATGACTTTCTTTCTTCCGTGGTACACAAAAGGAGAAATTGTGAAGAATGTACTGGTCCATATAATTACAATGAATGGGGAAAAGATATTTCAAGCTTCAAAAAGGATGAAAAAGCACCATAAAAAACAAATAAATGTAGTCTATACAACTCTTGCGCCATATTACAAGTCGTCTGAAGTCACACGAGAGCTTTGGGTCATTATTCATTGAAAATCTTGACATCTGCATTAGCTCTCCTTGGCGCATTCATGGGAAAAATAGCGAGTCGGATCTTTTCAATGAATTGGGTGATCTGGTTCACAAAACCACTCTGAGCAATTCACTCATGAATCAAACAACCCTACTTCTCTCATGAACATGCCAAGGAGAGCTAGGACAGATGTCAAGATTTTCAGTGAATAATGACTTCAATTCTGGTCTGTTTCTCACACAAAATTCTTTAGAAGACTTAAAATTTAGTCATGCGTCATACGGACCACTTTTATGGTGCTCTTTGAAGCTAAAAGCTCCAGTCTCCATTTACTTTCATTATATGAAAAGAGTGGCCAAAACATTCTTCATAATTTCTCCTTTTGTGTTCCAAAGAAAGAAAGTCAGTCATACAGGTTTGGAAAATAGAGAATTTTCATTTTTGGGCGAACTATTCCTTTAAGACCACTAGTAATGGCAGATTTTTGGAGGACAAACTTTTCTGTTGACGTCCATCTCTCATTCACTTCCTCTCTTTCTCTTTCTCTGACTTGTGTGAGGCATGTGACAAGGTTGTGAAGTGTGTTTGTATGGACTCATGGATAGGAAATCTCAATCTGATGGCTGAGTGGCAGACAAAAGAAGCCATTAAGATAGAGTCCTTATCTCCCCTCCTCAGCAGAGGACCACCTTTATACACACAAACACACATTTTAAAAATCTCTGAAAGTCTGTCTGCATGACTGTTGCTCTCAGTCATCTTGCAATGGTAAATTTCAACGCACCACAACACACACGATCAGCCACAACATTAAAACCACTTGGCTAATATTGTGTAGGTCCCCCTCGTGCTGCCAAAACAGCGCAAACCTGCATCTCAGAATAGCATTTTGATATGACATTCTTCTCATCACAATTGTACAGAGCAGTTATCCAAGTTACCGTAGACTTTGTCAGTTCGAACCAGTCTGGCCATTCTCTGTTGACCTCTCTCATCAACAAGGCATTTCCGTCCACAGAACTGCAGCTCACTGGATGTTTTTTGTTTTTGGCACCATTCGGAGTAAATTCTAGAGACTATTGTATGTGAAAATCCCAGAATACTCAAACCAGCCCGTCTGGCACCAACAATCATGCCATGCCCCAAATCACTGAGATCGATTTTTTTTTACACATTCTGATGGTTGATGTGAGCATTAACTGAAGCTCCTGACCCATATCTGTATGATTTTATGCACTGCACTGCTGCCACACAATTGGCTGATTAAATAATCGCATGGATGATTGTTGGTGCCAGATGGGCTGGTTTGAGTATTTCTGTAACTGCTGATTCTCCTGGGATTTTCACACAAAACAGTCTCTAGAATTTACTCAGAATGGTGCCAAAAACAAAAAAACATCAAGTGAGCGGCAGTTCTGTGGACAGAAATGCCTTGTTGATGAGAGAGATCAAGAGAGAATGGCCAGACTGTTTCGAACTGACAAAGTCTATGGCAACTCAGATAACAGCTACGTACAATTGTAATGAGAAGAATAGCAGAATGCTGTTCTGAGATGCAGGTTGGCACTGTTTTGGCGGCACGAGGGGGACCTACACAATATTAGGCAGGTGGTTGTAATGTTGTGGCTGATCAGTGTATACAGTGACTGCTTTCACACGGTGGTCTGTGTGGCCATCCATGGCTGGTAGTGACTGAATCACACTGAGCTGTCTGTAATGTATGTAGGGCAAAATGTTAGTCTGGGTCACCATTTACTGTCATTGCATCTTTTATCAAACAATGAAGGTGAATGGTGACTGATGCTTAACATTCTGCCTAACAAATCTCCTTTTGTGTTCCACAGAAGAAAGTAAGTCATACAGGTTTGGAACAACATGTAAACGATGAGTGAAATTTTTGGGTGAGTAAACGATGGCAGAATTTTTATTTTTGGGTATAATATCTCTGTGTCAATGACACATTCTGTAAAGCTGTTTGTAAAGGCAAGTCCTGTTACATGCACACAAACACACATAAACGTTCAGGTCTGACATGAATATTAATACAACTGCGCATTTGCACTCTCTGAAAGCCCAGCAAAAGGTGTGTCCTTTGAAGACTCTCTTGGTAGGGGAACACAATTTGAGCCCCCAACCTGGAGGGCAAAATTACACTTCATTTCACTTTCAAAGAGACTTTCCGACCTCACACAACTCATGCGCTAAAAAACAATGCATTACAACTAACACATCACACCACTATAACCGTGAAGCAAAAAATGAGAGTTTAAGCAGTGAAGAATCAGTATCTGAACAGTGGCAGTGACATGTTTCTTTTAAATGGCCCAAACATCTGTATCTGTGAATTGCTTTTAACATAAAAAAGTGAGTTTGACTATCTGTATATCTCCCTGTAGGTCAGTTTGCGAAATGACTCATTTGGGGAAATAAATTATCCGTAATAAAAATAAATAAAATCCTGACACTAGTTTCAATAAATAATGGACTTGAGAATGTTATATTGTGTCCACAGTAACTCGAAATCTTTTATTTCTAAAGATCAAGAAAAATCCTGTTTTCCATTATATGTCCCCTTTAACGGTCTGGTCTGGGTGGCGTTTAAACCCCCTAGTTTGTCAGTACTGGGTTCTTCATATTACAGAGCACCAGGCAGATATCTTCTGGAAATATTCAAGAGCATATGTTTCTATATGGCCTCACCATTTCTTTGCCTGCAGATCTGTGGTGACAGAGAACAAGCCTATGCAGAGACGAAGCGAGAAAGAAGTAAAAGTAAACCGAAACAAGAGAGAAAGAAGGCAGCATTGAGATGATTCTCCACAGTGGCTTTGTGCAGCTCCTCAAAAAGTCCATCTGCAAGAAGCTGGATGGCACTAAGCTCTCAGATCTTCCGCCTGCAGCTATAACACCTCCTTATCCTCTGTCTGCCTCCACGCCTCGACTGATGCTGCCATTGCACTTGCTTTCTGGCCTTTAAACTATAACTCAGCAAAGACCGAAGCTCCACCAGGAGATGAAAACAGAGTGTACTGTTTGGAGATTGAGTCTACCTGAGAGAGCAGAGAAGGTTGAGGAACGGTGATGGTCTTCCTGTTTGTAGTGGGGGTCTATAAAGTTTGCGATGACTGCTTTTGAGAATGCCAATTAGCCTTTGAGGAAAAGAGAGATTGAAAGAAAGGCAGCAGTAGTTCTAAGAGGAACCACGAACACAGATCTTTTACTTAATCCTGTTAACCTGGAGGCATCTTCTTTTGGCTTTCCCACCACTATTCAAACTCTTCTCTGCCTCTGACTGTAGCATAATACACCAGCCTTTGTCTTTCTGTGCCGTGGGCGTCCCCGTCCATTTTCACCCCTGGTGCCAGAACATCCATCGGCTCCTGAGGACTACAAGCTCAAAACCCTCCACCATGTCCCCTTTCCAGCCAAATACCTGACTCTGCTGAACTTAGAGGGCCAAATCTCCTACACTACCAAACACATGCATGCAGCCAACACTTACCATGCCAAACTGTCAGACATGGTGCCATGTAATCTCATCCAAACATCCTAGATCACACACACACACACACACACACACACACACACACACACACACACACACACCCTCAAACAGTGCCATCCAGCATTAACTTCCTCAGGGAGGGTACTGGGAATGCAAAGGAGGAAAGCAGAAGAGAAACATTCTGTGGTAATATATTTTGGTATAATGACCACTAAACAGTAAGTCTCAGCCAAGCGATTTCCTACATATTTGTGCAAGTTTTGAGTCTCTCATATCACTCTGTGGTATCTTTTTTCTCACATAATAGAATAATTTCAATATTTTAGGTACATTTATTTATTTATTTGGTGAGTAGGCATGTAATAAGCTCGGTAAAGTACAGTCAGCCAATCATTATGCAAAATAAACCCCCTTTAGGGTGATAAAAAACATTATTTTGCAATAATTACTGGCTGACTGTACATAAACATTATTACATATACAATCTACGGTTGCCACGATACAATAATCATATCTTACGATACTATACCAGCGAAAGTATCACGATACCAAGTAGTATCATGACACCACATGATAGTGTGTTAATTCTTAACACAGTTTGTCATAGCGAAGGTGGTGCTTAGAAATTCCACTTGTTGCTCTGGAAGTGGTGAAAATAACTGATGGATGAACAGGAAGAATGCTCAAATGGACTAACTTGTTACCTAATACATTCTTAGTTTGATGTAAAAAAAAAATAAAAAAAATAATCTTTGCCGAATCAAAACAGCCAGCTCAAAATGCAACGTCTAAACTTTTATTCCATTATTTCTGTGATTATATAAATGTTGGTAACATACAAATAAAGACATTGTAACATTGAAAAGACTGTTTTGAGCAGCTGTTTCATTATTATAATTGCTTCAGCCCCTCAGCAGTGTGAATGCAGATTACACATGCACCGGTTTGATTAAACACGGCTCAGGGATGTGATCTAATAATAAGTGCGAACTTAGCAAAGTTACCGCCACCATGCATTTGTAATTGGAAAAAAAATTAAACAAGTGCAAAATTTTTCAGAGAAATGGTAAAGCTGTAAATGTTAAGATAAAGCATTTAGTTAAATGAAGTGGCACTAATCCGTGTGTATTCTGCAGAGGCAGTGGTATGTGTACGAAGGTGTTTAATAAGGTTGCTGGTGTTTCCCCTTTTGGCTTGAAATCTCTGTAGGCATTCACAGCAGATGGGTTTTCCTGGTCTCATCAGCCAAAACCCAAAATAATTCCAAATCTCGCTACGTGAATTGTGTTGTGTAAAAAGCTTCTCACTCTCCGAAGTTTTACTTAAATCCATATTATCCATTAGGAGACATGACCACCAAATTAACACGCTTGGATTGAGACGTGTGTTTGAAGCATTGGAAAACCACTCATTGAAAAATAAACAATACCATGTAAGGGGCAAATTCTAAACAGCATTTTGCGCTCTTAAAGGGCACTGCGTGTACACTCGAAAATACTATATTTTGAATGTTAATGAAGACATAGGCCTGATTTAAATGAAGGTTTCAGCGAAAATAATATTTATTATCGCACATACAACATAACTTACGGTACTACCGTATTAAAGGTATTACCGTTTGAAAAATACTGTGGCACTGCCAGTATTTTGAAGCTTTAGTACTGCGATTCTACCGTAGCACCGGTCTACCATGCAACCCTAATACAATCAATGTTCAGTGACTATTCCTTGTGGCACAGTATAGTACTGCTCATATACAATATTTTGTTTACTGGTAAACCATTGTGATTTTCAATGGTCGACTCAATTCCGATAATTCAGCAACAGTAGGTCGAAAGTTCTGCTGTTGAAATCGGTCTGTGCATACCGAAATTCTAATCACTGCCCCAGTGGCTGAAGCTGGAAGTGTTGTTGAATGTTTGGGCACATGTGAGCTTCAGTTTCTGGGTGAAATGTCCACAGAGTGGTGCCAAAAGCAAGTTGTATTTTTTATTGAAAATTATTTAATACAGTCAACAGGATTGTGTATTTAATTAACCAAAAGGCCTAACCCAAACTCCAACCCTAACCTGACTATCAGTGGAGTAAAAATGTAATTTTAGACTGAAAATGCAACCTCCGAATCACACTCATCATTGTTTATATCAATGTGGATACTTCCTCATTCCCATGGGACCAGAAATGGTGTCTCTGAGACTGCTTGAGCAACATGCTATCAGTAGCACTAGAGGGAAATAAACAAAAATGTCTGATGAGTGATGTGGCTTGTCAGTAATTTGGTTGAATGGGGTGATTTTAGGGTACAGGAACTTTAAGAAGCAGCATGTCCATTTCCCTTGTCACCATGTTGGATAACTAAAGCGTGGAGTGACCAATGGGTGATGTAATGCAGACATGATATACAATTTAATTATGCTAATTGGGATTATAACATTAATTGACATGTACGGTAAATAAAAAAAATGTTACACAATAATTTATTTGAAATTCACTAAAACATAAAAAAAAACCAAAGTCTGTCAGTATATTTTGACACAAAAGAGAGTAAACAGTTCTGTTTATCTGGTAAATGAGCAAGGTTATCAGCTGATAATGATAATCTCAAAAGGCCTAAATACAAGCTGATTAATTGTACTGTCCTATATATCGTCTATCACTATTGCTTACCTTACAAAGCATGAACTTCTCCTAAATTTACAGCTCTCCACATATAGCTGGCCAATACAGTTTTCCTAAACAATCACTCAATATTATACACACTGGCCTTTCTATAAGACTGCTGAACATGTTTGCTTACCTAGGGGTCATACTGTAAGTGTTATGTACAGGGAGTGGATGTGAATGCGATTTAGGTGTATATGTGTGTGTGTTTTTGTGTTATCATGTCCATTTTTTGTGATCCCCCTCTAGCACAGTGCAGGAGAGCGGGGGAGGGACACACACACAGGGCACAGGCTACAGATGGCACGGAGGGCATCGCCAAACAGACTGCTTGGCATGAGGAGGGGAGGGGACAGTGTATGAGTGTGTTTGGGTTAGACAATACCCTGATTACAAATCACAGCACTATACCGCCAGGGATCTCATGGGCACCTACCAGAGTGTGTCCAAAGAGGGTTTAATCCTACACTCCATTTGTTCGGCACCCTCTCTGTTGCTGTTACTTTTTTGTTCGTTATCTCTCTCCCCTATTCACTTCCTCTCATTGTGGGATTGGTTTCCGATGCCATGCAGTCTTTGATATTCAACAACGACTAATTCCCTTCTGTTCGTTGATCACCACCGATACCTCGCACGTAATTATGCACACTTTTGATTGTTTTATCAGGAGAGGGAAAAATACAAGGGCATTCTCTTATGCATCATAATACATAAAGTGGCATGAACGCATTATTAGATTAGAAAAGTAGTTTAGTTGTAGATCATGAAAGGGATAGTTCACTTCAAAAGGAAAATCCTGTCAACATTTACTCACCTCATGTTGTTCCAAACCCATCTGACTCACAGTCTACTGTGGAACATGAAAGGAGATGTTAGGCAGAAGGACAGCCTCAGTCATTCTTCACTTTTATAGCATGGAAAAAGTATTTATATATTCTGCCTAACATCTTGTGCATTCAGTGAAAGTAAGAAGGTCAAATGGGTTTGGAACATCATGATGGTAAGTAAGGGGCCGTTTAAACAACAACGTTTTCAACTAAAAACTGAAAACTTTTTATGCGTTTTGGCTGTTCGTTTACACGACAACGGCGTTTTGGGGCCTGAAAACGCAAACGTTTGAAAACTGGTTTCAAAGTGAAAACGATGCCATTATCGTCTCCTTGTAAACATACAAAAACGCACATTTGTGAAAATGATGACGTCATGCGCACGCGTATTACGTGTTCAGTCTATAGGCATGCGTGCGAGTACTTCAAAACAACGCGCAAGACATTCAACACTACAATGGCGGACTACAGGACTGTGTTTGTGCTGCTCAAGATTTTGAGTTTATTGACGCTTCTCCAGCAAAGTAATTGTAGTAATAAAGCAAACTCATCGTCTGTCCAGACAAAATTGCTCGATGCTTTCGCCATCTTCATTGTTTGTATTCATCACTCTGTGGAAGAATGCTTATGTGCGCAGGTGCGTAGTGTTTCTTTACAGTGACATCGCCAACTACTGGCCTGACATGCATAATAAAGCGTTTTTAGTCATTTTCGCGGATCCGTTTGAACGGGGATCGTTTTGACAACGTTGTCGCCTGTACGCGAAACTTTTTAAAAACGCAAAGGAAAAACTTTTCCGTTTTAAGTACATTGTTGTCGTGTAAATGTACCCTAAACGATGACAGAATTTTTGTTTTTGGGTGAACTATCCCTTTAAGGTGTCATGACTTACTCTAATAATTTAAAGCAGTGCTAAAACTGCTTTGAGCCTGTCCAGTTCTTCTCTTTTCCTGTTTGACTGTGTGTGTTTAACAGAGTGACCGAGTGTTTGGGGGGGAAAATGCCACGTGGGCAGGAGTGAAACAATAGCTTGCTCATACAGGTGACATCATGTCATAAACGCTGCCATTAAGAGTGGTGCCATGGCAGCATTGCCATGACGGTAAGCAGACCAAAGAGAAGACGTGGCATGACAGTCCCCACTGCTCCTGGCAAAACAGGCATAATCATCAGGTATAGTAACACACACACACACACACACAAGCCCTAACCCCTCCTACAATAAAACTTTTAGAATATTTAGAATTTTAAAAACAGCATTTGCTTTATTTATGAATCTATGTTCCAATTGAGGACATCCCCGAATGTCTCCAAACATTCTAAGGACTTACACACACATTTGTTTTTCTATGACCCCATTTTCACCTGGTATCAAGATGTGTCTCGGGTGAACTGATCACATGCTTTCAGGCTAGACACAATGCTGTTTACACTAGGGTTGCTCTGATCCTAAAATTTTGGCTTCGGTACGATACAGGTCCTGCTAATAGATACTTAATTGTTACTTAGGCAAAAAAAAAAAAAATAAAAGCCTCAGATTACTGATGAAATTACACAAAAAAGGACCTGATTAAAAAAACTGCATAAATTCTGCATTTTCCATAAAGCATTTTCTGGATTCAATGATTATAAAAACAGTGTTAAAACAAATTAATACATAAAACTTTAATCAAATTAAAATATGAAAATAAATGAAATGCTGCACTACAGAGCTTCACAGTGTAAATGAAAACATTAATAAACAAAAATCTGTTTACCTGTGGCACAAGGCTGTACAGCTGAATCACAGCCTTTTAGTACACTTTTTGTACACTTTCTTTTGTGATATTGCTTACATATAATAATAATTATTATTATTATTATTATTATTATAAGAAATAATGCTAGTATTTATTATTTATTACATTATTTATTATTAAATTATTGTTATTAGTATTGTTATTGCTATTACTTTGAATATAATTTTTTTATACAGTAGTAATATATTTTGGCATAACTTTTATTTTGAAGGATCTTTATAAAAGTATATATAGAAATGTCCTATTTTTTGCTACGCAGGCGTTTGGAGTGATGTGGGATGTCCGAGCACTTGCGTTTGGCAGATGGGTCGCTCTCACCTTCAGTTCTTTTTTACCGTTTTTGACGGTAGTTTTTAATAAGCTCTGCATGAAATGCTAAAATACTTGCGAGCTGAAATCAATGCAGAAAGGAATTCATGTAAGTTTTCAAAGCTGCTCAAACACTAGAATCAGAATGAGCTTTACTGCCAAGTATGCTTACACATACAAGGAATTTGTCTTAGTGACAGAAGCTTCCAGTGCAAAACAATACAACAAAAAGACAGAGATAATAATAAATATGAATTTTAATAGTAATATATAGAAATACACATTAAGACAAATATATATATATATATATATATATATATATATATATATATATATACACACACACACACACACACACACACAAACACATACATATATGTATGCACAAATACAAATCTGTTATATAAAGCTACAAGGGAATGTATGGCAGAAGAGGTAGGGTGTGTTGAAATATAAATAGACTAAGCTGTGTATTGCACATAATTATTGCTCAATGGGGCAGTTTAAACTGTTGGAAAGCCTGAGGGAAAAAACTGTTCCTGTGCCTGACGGTTCTGGTGCTCAGTGCTCTGTAGCGCCTGCCAGAAGGCAACAGTTTAAAAAGGTAGTGGGCTGGGTGAGTGGGGTCCAGAGTGATTTTTCCAGCCCTTTTCCTCACTCTGGAAGTGTAGAGTTCTTGAAGGGAGGGCAGGGGGCAATCAATAATCCGCTCAGCAGCCCGAACTGTACTTTGTAGTCTTCTGATGTCCGATTTCGTAGCTGAACCAAACCATACAGTTATTGAAGTGCAGAGTAGAGACTTAATGACTGCTGAGTAGAACTGTGTGATGAGGAGGAGGGCGTGGCCGGGCCGTAACGATGGACACCCGGCGCTGAATCAGCCCAATTAGCCGGGAGAGAGATAAAGAGGAGCCGGGGACGCCAGTTTGAGAGAGACACGCGGCCGCTGTGTCTGTGCGTCTATGTGTATTACGTTATGTTTTAGTTCTTTTATGTAATTTAAGTTATGTTGACTGTTCTGCCAGTTCCCACCGCCTCCTTGCCCATCCTAAACCCGTTACACTGGAGCCAAAACCCGGGAAGGAGGAGGGATGCGCTGTTGTGGAGTCCTCGCCGCTGCCGTCCGCCAGGAAGTGGAGGATCCGCGGCCATCCGCCAGGGGACGGAGTCGCCTCTGCCAGCTGCCAGAAGTCAGAGGAACCACTGCCTTCCGCCAGGAAGGGGAGGAGCCGTTCCATCTGCCAGAGTTCGGAGGAATCGCTGCTCCAGGGGAGGAGTGGCTGTCATCCGCCAGAGGGCAGAGGAGTGGCTGAGGACCAGGCAACTTCGTGTTCGGGGACCGATGAGGGAGTTATTCTCTCTCTCTCCTCTCTCTTTCTCATTCTGTCTCTCCCACTCACTCTTTCTCTCTCCCCTCTACCTCCCCTCATCTCTCCCCATCTTCCCAGGAGGTGGGGAGGACCATTGGGTGGAAGAATGGCCGGAAGGACAATGTCTCCCCTCCAGAGATGGGGAGGGAGTAAGCCAGTCCGGATGGTGCCCCGGCCTGAATCGGGCAGTGGATGAGTGTGATGAGTAGGAGGGCATGGCCGGGCCGTGAGGGTGCACGGCCGGCACTGAGTCACCTAATCAGCGGTAGAGAGAGATAAAGGGGAGCCGGAGATGCCAGTGAGAAAGAGAGAGAGAGAGAGAGAGAGAGAGATGGAGTTATGTTTGTGTGTGTGTCTTTTATGTTATGTTGAAGTTAATTTGTATCATTAAAACTTTATGTTGACTACTCAGCCGGGTCCCAGCTTCCTCTTTTCCCAACAGAGGTCTTTTACATTTTCCCTCCTCCTTCCCGGATTTCCGCACCAAATGTAAAAGACCTCTGTTCGGTCGGCAAAGGAGAGAGCTGGGACCCGGCTGAGCAGTCAACATAAAGTTTTAATGATACAAATGAACTTTAACATAACATAAAAGACACACAAACATAACTCCATGTGTCTCTCTCTCACTGGTGTCTCCGGCTCCCCTTTATCTCTCCCGCTGATTAGGTGACTCAGTGCCGGCCGTGTACCTTCACGGCCCGGCCATGCCATCCACCTCATCACAAACTGTATCAGCAGCGCCTGTGGCAGGTTGAACTTCCTCAGCCGGTGAAGAAAATACATCCTCTGGTGGGCCTTTTTCACAATGAAATCAATGTGGGTCTCCCACTTCAGGTCCTGTGAGATGTTAGTGCCCAGGAATCTGATTGACTCCACTGCTGCCACAGTGCTGTTTAGAATGGTGAGTGAGGTCAGTGTTGTGATGTTCCTCTTAAAGTCCACTATCATCTCCACTGTTTTGAGTGTGTTCAGCTCCAGGTTGTTTTGACTATACCAGTGAGCCAGCCGTTCAACCTCCCTTCTGTATACAGACTCATCGTCATCTTGAATGAGGTCGATGACAGTAGTGTCATCTGCAAACGTCAGGAGCTTGACAGAGGGGTCCTTGGCGGTGCAGTCATTGGTAAACAGGAAGAAGAGTAGTGGGGAGAGCACACATCCCTGGGGGGCACCAGTGCTGGAAGTGAATTTCCCCTGTCTCACTAGCTGTTGCCTGTCCATCAGAAAGCTGGTGACCCACTGAGAACAGAGAGTTGGTGTAATTTAGTCCAGAGAATAGCTGGGATGATGGTGTTGAAAGCTGAACTGAAGTCCACAAAAAGATAAGCAAATTTAAGGGGATCTATAAAGAGTCCAGTGACGTCCTTCAGGTGGGCCACCAGTCTCTCAAATGACTTCATGACCACAGACATCAGAGCAACAGATCTGTAGTCATTAAGTCCTGTGTTTTTGGGTTTCTTTGGGACAGGAATGATGGTGGAGTGTTTAAAGCAGTGGGTAACTTCACACTGCTCCAGTGATCTGTTGGTCAGCAAAGGATTTTAGACAAGTGGGTGAAACACCGTCTGGGCCCTGTGCTTTCCTTGTCTTTTGTTTCCGGAAGACACGGCACACCTCCTCTTCACAGATCTTAAGTGCAGATTGAGTAGCAGGAGGGGAGAGGAGGGGGGTCACAGGAGGTATTGATGTTTGTGTGAAGTGAAGGTCAGAGCAGGTGTGGGGTGTGAGACTGGGCCTTTCAAATCTATAGTAAAACACATTCAAGTTGTCAGTCAGCTGTTGGTTCCCTACAGTGTTGGGGAATGGTCTCTTGAAGTTAGATAAGTCTTTCAGGCCTCTCCACACTGATGCAGGGTTGTTAGCTGAAAACTTAGAATAGCTTCTTTTAGCCACTCTGATTTCCTTATTCAGTGTGTTCTTGGCCTGATTGTACAAGATTTTATCCCCACTTGGCCCGACGAAGATGCCTGAGTTTTGCTGTAAACCATGGTTTGTCATTGTTGTATGTTAAATAAGTCCTAGTAGGAAACCACATATCCTCACAGAAACTGATATATGATGTCACAGTATCTGTGAGCTCATCCAGATTGGTGTCTGCAGCCTTAAATACACTCCAATCAGTGCAGTCAAAGCAGACTTGTTGTTCCAGCTCTGCTTCATTGGTCCATCTCTTTACAGTCTTTACTACAGGTTTAGCTGATTTAAGTTTCTGCCTGTAGGTTGGAAATGATGAACCAGACAGTGATCAGAGGGTCCCAAAGGTGCTCTAGGGACAGAGCAATATGCATCCTTTAATGTTGTGTAGCAATGATCAAGTGTATTTCTGTCTCTGGTGGGGCATGTAATGTGCTGTCTGTGTTTTGGCAGTTCACAGGTGAGGTTGGATTTGTAAAATCACAGAGAATAATAATAAGCGAGGCCGGGTATTGTTGTTCCATGTCTGTGATCTGATCAGCCAGCTGTTGCAGCGCTGTGTTCACGCACGTATGTGGAGGAATAAAAACATTCACCAGAATAAACAAGGAAAACTTCCGCAGCGAGTAGAAAGGGTTACAGTTGATAAAGAGCACTTCCAAATTAGGGCAGCACATCTTCTTTAACGTTGTTACATCTGTACACCAACTTTCACTGATGTGAAAGCAGTACCTCTTGTTTATTCTTAAGCATACTGTGCATGCAGACTGTATATTATTTAATTATGATATCCTTCTGCTGTTCAATACTTGGCCATATCAAGATTTGAATTAGATTAATTGTTAAAGTGTCACTGATATCATCTAAAAAATGTCACATCCCATAACATTTTACTAATAGCACTTTACTGGAGTATGGTACAGAAATTAGCATCAAGATGTTATTGCACTGTTTTAAAATTTTTGGTATCGCAATATTTTGATAGTATCGGTATACCATGCAACCCTAGTTTACACCTAGTTGATTAAATGCATCTCCTGTGACCACTTGTGATTGGATTTCGAGAGAAAGGTCTCTGATTTCATGAAGATATACATCAGTGTGCTATGTCAGTGTGCTACTGCATGAAAATAATCCAAAAAAAGTCCGAAAAGATAAAAAGATAAAATAAAACCCATGCGCTGTTTCTCCCAGATGCGGTTGAAATTCAATCTAAGCACAAACGCAACATTCTGAGCAGAATTATCTGTTGTGTTAACCACACCTTTGGGTGTGTATTTGTCATCTGTGTCACTGCATGTTGACATCAGACACACTGAAGAAGATCCATGAAGTTCTCGTGATTGTGTATGTATTCACTTTTTCAAATCTTCCGATCGGACAGTTATTTCCTTTTAAAGCCGCTTGTAACAGGCAAAGTTTAAACCAGGGTTGCTGCAGAGTTTTTAAAATCAAATGTAAGACTTTTTAAGACCTTTTTCAAGGCTTGAACAAATAAAAACGAATACCGTATCCCCATACCAAAACAAACCCACACAATCTCCAAATAAATCATGTATCACAGACTCTTACTTAAACAGGCAAGGGCACACATGCAATATGGTCTTAATAATGCTTATCAGTAAAACAGGGTAGGCTAGATGCAAGTTTAAAATACTTAAGACAAGTTTTTCACATATATATAAAATTAAAATTGGTTTATGTACCATTATATAAATAAATACAAATTAGAGGTCGACCGATATTGGATTGTGCTGATACGATAATGTGTACAAGAAAGAAAAGTTTTTAAAATTGGTAGCCTATATTACATTTTATTAGTCTTTCCTTCCTGTATTGGGGAGGGCCAGACAGAGGCTACAAGAGTCCAAATTGAATTAATATATACCCAGGGTTGGGGAGTAACGGAATACATGTAACAGGATTACCTATTTAAAATACAAAATATAAGTAACTGTATTCCACTACAGTTACAATTTAAATAATTGGTAATTAGAATAGAGTTACGTACATTCAAAAAGTATTTTGATTACTGAAGAGATTACTTTGCATTTTATTGTCATTTGTTTCATTTAATATTTAGTCCTTTCAGATGGAAAACATTTATACATATAAATGATGTGATCCAAAGTGCATTTGAGCAGCAGTGAAACACTTTCTTATGATGTTTTACATTCATACGAGCAGACAGAGAAGTAAGTTTGAAGTAAGTTTGGAGCAGAAGAAATTGAAATAAACCCTGTGTAAATTGTCAGCTTTACGCTAAGCTAAAATGCTATTTCTAGCCATTTTACATGCGCATGTTACCAGGCACGATCATATTTTTTTTTTTATAAAGAAAATTCACATTGGATCATAATTTCTTTTTTTCTAGTAAGACCTTTGATATTAGGGCAAAAATCGTATTCTTGATAATAATTTTTGTATTGTTTTCCTGTAAAAATATCTAAAAACCTTAAAACAAGATCAATTTGATGAATCTTGTTTTAGAAACAACATTGCTTAAGATATTTAGGTTTTTTAGAGAATGTATTTTTAACATGTGTACTTTGTCTTACTGTACTGGCAGAGTTTTTATAGTCAAAACAAGTGAAAAAATCTACCAGTGCTGAAGAAGTAATCCAAAGTATTTAGAATACGTTACTGACCTTGAGTAATCTAACGGAATACATTACAAATTACATTTTATAGCATGTATTCTGTAATCTGTAGTGGAATACATTTAAAAAGTAACCCTCCCAACCCTGTATATATCAATAACCAGCAAAAAAAGAAAAGATTTGATTCATAGCTAGGAAATTCTAACTTTAAACGCTGAAATACACCGGGAACTCTTATTTTGAAATGTTTGCGCTTCATTGCTTCCAGCTGCTCCTTCAAACAAATAAGGGAAATAAAATGTGCACTCCTAAAATAATCTACAACATATTACAGTATAAACAATTGAAAGTAAACATTGTCATATTTTATCAACACTACATCATCATCATCAACAGTGGATCATTAGTACATTTATTTCCGATATGGCTTAATGATTATGAACTGATCTGCAACAGCTGAAAACATTTACAAGCCTCGTGTGCTTGGAAAAAATACAGTGCCGTGTTTTCACGCAGCGCATGCATTTATTTAAATCGTATTCTTTCAAAGTTTGATAATCACATTAGGTCATATCACGTTTCCTGTCTTTCCACCCCCAAATGTAAGACCTGTTTAAATGATAAGTAAGACTTTGTTGTATCATCTAAGATATTTAAGACTTTTTATGACCTTCAATTTTGGAAAACTGAATTTAAGACATTTTCAGAGTTTTTAAGGATCCACGGGAACCCTGTTAAACACTTGTTTTAGTGCAGCGGTTGAGGGGTGGTGCTTCACTGCTGTCTGGGACGAATACAGGGCGGATTAAATGTTTACACCTCAAATGTGATGTGGTCACGTGCGTTTTTGACTACCTCTGTATTTGTTTTTTGTGATCTTATCACAAAACGTTTTGCACCTGTACTTGACACTGACCACTTGTGATCACCCGCAACGCATCTTAACACCAGATGTAATTGGGATCTATAATTGACTAGTCTCTTCTTAATTAAAAAAAAAAAGTAAAATCCTAAACCATAAATCAAAAATCGTTTTTTCATAAACGAGGGGCGAGTTGAAATAATTGTTTGTGGTAATCAACATTATGCCACAAATGCTGTTAATTGAGCTTAATTTGTACTGAACCCGGAACATTTCTATAAGTAATTCTTTAGTATGTTTATTTAGCCATTTTCCTCATGGGGACTGTTAGCTGGTCTCCACGGTGCAGATTATTGATTTCAGGTTTTTACTATCCTTGTAGGGACATTTAGTCTCCACAATGTAAGCAAAACCTGACCCACACACTCACACAGAGATATATTTGGTCAAGAGCATGACAAGTGCCATCTTAGCTCTAAATTCCAACATTTCAATTGGCTTTCCTATGTAAACTCAAACAAAAGCAATTTCCCCACACAAAACACCTTAATTTCCTCTGTAAAGACACACAAAACTCTCCATTCAAATCGACCAGCTATTTTGATGAGAGTGAAGGAGTGAACGAGCGAATGAATAAACAGGTGGGTGAACAAACGATTGAGTGAATGAATGAATAATCAGCAGCGCTTCAATAATGAGGATATTTCCTGTCGGCTTTCAGGGGCTGTAGAACAGATGTACACACACAGCAGATGTGTGCTGTTGGAGACACATCTGAAAGTTCATCTCGATGGAGGCCCTTTTAAAAAACACTTTCTGTTCTGATATTGTTTTTTGCATATTTCTTTGTTCCTCTGTCTTGCTAAACCATGCCAGAACTGGCCCGAGGAAAAAACGGTAAAAATCTTTGGCACTATGCAAATCTTTGAAGCTATTTGGAGAGAGATGACTTACGAAAATTACGAGCATATCGTCAGACTCCAGTTTGAATGCACATGAAACACAACAGGGGAAATTTTCCTCAAAGATAAGTATGCAGAAACACACACAAAAACACCCCCACACACACCGTAGACTTACCCCATTTGTTTGGACTAAAGATACTTTGGCTTGAAACTGAAATAATTTTTACAATAAAAGGTTAAATTTATGAATTATAACTTTTAAATTGTAAAGCAAACATACGAACAGTAAACATATGAAAAAAGGCCTATATATTAAAGCTAATTAGCCACATATAACCGCATGATAATTACTTGATTGTGGCGACATTTTTACTAAATTATTTTGTGTGGCTCCTTACATGTACAGTATTGCGGCAGATCCAAAGGTCAAATGTCCACTGTGTGGCGTTACAAATGAGTTTAAGATTAACGCTCTATCAATATTTTAATAAAGAAAACCAACCAACCTCCCTACACTAATCCTAACCGATTGTGTCATACAAACAAATGTGTGATGAAAAACACAACTCCTGAAGCAACCACGTCGTTAAGCGTTGATTCTATGACATTTCCAGCTCACGTGTCGACTTGCATGCTTTTCAGGACTCATACCCCAGTCCTCCACATTGCATCAGTTGAGTTACGGCGTAAATTGATTGCCCTTGAACAAGCTATTTAATTAGTTGGTTATGTAATGCAAACATTAACATGTATCACCTTACATGTCATGCATTACACCAGAAGTGTTTAGATGTCATTAGATAGCATTGCATGAGGAACAGGGTGAAAAGTAACGAATCTGCCATTTCACTCGTGATATCTGTGAAAGGGAATAAACCTTGTTGTTTTAGCACCTCTATTGTTTATTTCACGAGCCATGTAAAAATATTTTTTGCAAAATTGTAAGTATAGTATTGTGATTCTAGGTTGCATTTAGAAACACATTTGTTAAATCTTTAACATTGGCATAAAGTTGTATGACCCACAAACTGTTAACAATATCCAAACAGAAGGAAATTCATGTAATTTCACTAGATTTCTCTAAATTAGAATTTTGAACAGAGGTTCAGCAGTTTTATTGAATGACACAATGGCAATGGCTTTGTCAAGATGATGTGGAGTCCCATATCACATGTATTGTGAATTTAGGGCCAAATGAACACAGACGTACAGTGGTCTCTTTGTAAGTGAGTGCAGTGTGAGTATGATCGCTATGGATCTCCATTGTGGTGCCCATGGGAGCAGATGTCACTGGCATTCTTTCAATTCTCTCTCTCTCTCTCTTTCTCTCTCTCTGTGATGGAGAGACTGTGTTCTGTGCTCCAGTCTTTTTAACTGCTCATCGCAATGAACGCTTACATTTGATCTGTGAAGCTGATTTTCTTCCTTTTTTCCCCTCTCTTTCCCTCCTTTCCTCATCACAAAGAAAACAAAAGACTTTACTTTACTTTTAACAGCCTCTTGTCCACTGTACGAGCTCACAGCTCACTGGATGGCTTATGTTTGTTTCTCTCTGTTTCTCTGAGCCTGGAGCCGGAAGGGAAGTCCCTGTGCTGGGTATACAGGCGGGTGTATTATTTCATTAAGTGCTTTTGAGTCCAGAAAGGGATATCAGAACAAAACTTCAGACTCAGCGTGACAAGGTCACGACCTCTGACAATTTTTGCCTGGCCCAGGACACCCCGTACGACACACACACCCATTCTCTTGCCTTTCAAACAACATGCACACTAGGGATGGGCACAAATATGCAACATGACAGCAATGATTGATCATGAAAACAAACACAATTATTTACTTTAAAGGAATGTGCAAGGTTCAATACAAGTTAAGTTCAATTGACAGCATTTGTTGCATAATGTTTCGTCCCAAGTTTATTTAAAAAAAGCAAAAATTGCGCACCTACAATGAAAGCGAATTGGGCCATAAATGTTAAATAACACACTGATTCAAAAGTATAGCCACCAGACGTAAAACTTATGCGTGTTAACATGATTTTAGTGTGGAAACAAATTTATGTCTTCTGGGTATACTTTTGAAAAAGTGTGGATTTTAACGTTTTTGGACTGTCCCCATTCATTTCTATTATAATTGCCTTGTTGTAGATGTGTTTTTTGCCTTTTGTTTTTTTTTTATAAATGAGGGACAAGCCAATATTATTATTTTTTGTTTGTGATAAAAAAAAAAATACCCTCCAAAGTACTCGGGTGATTTATCTGTCAAGAATAAGTACCAAAATGCCTATCCGTAATACATTCATAGCAAGACTTCAGAAGTCACTGTCAAAGGATAACGAGGACGTTGAGAGGTGAGAAAACAGAGGAATGGGTGATGAGGGGACATAGAGACAGAGGGGGAGTGGAGGTGGCTAGGGGGGCCTGAAAAAGGAGGGCGGTAGAAGGTTAGACAGAATTGGGCATTGTAAAAGCGAGAGCACCACGTTCTGTTGATCTGAACTGATCCAAAGAAACAAAACCGCATTGTTCCTCGCAGATGGAAGCGAGTGTCGTCAAGGTAACAAGATTAATCTCCCCTTTCTGTGCTTCCTCTGGTGGAGAGTGCTAATCGGCGGGTTTCTTTCACGCTAAAGCTAGCCTCAAAGCCGGGCCTCTAACAAGCCCTCTAATTAGCCGCAATTACAATGAAGACAACATGATGAGATAATACAAATTTGCAAAATAATGACATACCACGACAAAATATTCCTCCTACTAAGCAGCGGGTTTGTTCTTGCTCTCTCCCTCTCCTCAGAGCCACAATGAGCCGGGGCCCTCGTAAAGCCGCTCGGCAGGATGGTGCTGCATTATCAGGCACAGAGACTCATTGTCACCATGCTGTTTTCTTCAATCACCAGTCCATTGTCTGGAGTCTTAAATAAAAAACGACTCGAATACATGCACACATAATGATCCCCTTCTCACCAGCATACAGAGCGGACAGCACTACACATCAAACACACACTCACACACACTGGCCCCTGATGGACTCGGGGCCGAACACACAAGCAAAGGTGTTTCACAACACAATTAGTGTGAGAGAAACCAGGAGGGGGAGAGAGAGATCTGAAAGAAAATAGGGAGAAAATGATTGAGAGAACAAATGAAGAGGGAAATGAAGGAGAAACGAATGCTCGAGGAACAAACAAGTGCGAACACAAAAGAGTGATTGGAGAAGCAGACCGGAAATAAGGAGGAAGAAAGGAAAGAGTGATTGAAGGATAAAAAGTACAGTACCAGGGAGAGAGATGAGTGATAAAGCAGCCTGTTTCATCTGGATAGATAAAAATTTAACAGCCCTCAGTCACCTCAACAACACACATTTATGACAAGCATGACACAAAGAAAACACACACACACAGATATGGAGACAAAAAAAGACAGAATGACTACTGATAACCACATAAAAGACTTAAATATGATGTAAAAACAAAAGTAGATTGAAAAAAGATAGGAAGATTTCAGAAAGCATATAGATTTATGTATTTAAGGGACACTTTTGTTTTTCTATCATGGTGGGGACTTTCCATTGACTTTTATACTGAGCTAATGATATTTTCTATCTCATAACAATGCAGGCAATCCTGACCAACACACACACTTACGGTCTCTATAGAAAAACACAGGACCGATAACATGACGCTTTAAGTTATTTAAGGGTGCTTTCACACTTGGTTTGTTTCCTTGGACCAAACCCGAGTTCATTTCCTCCCCCTGCCGCTTCCCTGCTGGTCTCTGTTCATATCATATTATTTGGCTCCGAACTGCGGACCGATTACGTCATCAACATGAGTACAAGTGGCAGCTGTTTACCACTGTAACTAGGTAACAACTCGAGAAGACATCACTGTGTTAATTGAAGTATTAATGTTTGTCTCTTTGGATTTACCATGAAAACTTGCCATGCACAAAACAACACTTGTGTTTGTCTCCCGCGGATGCATTGAATGTGCAATGATGTGATGTATATTAGCGTTTGTCTGGAAGAGATGTTGGAAGAGATGTGAAGAATGTGAGCTGCTCTCTGAAGAAGGTGTATTTGGACACAAGCAGGTATGAGAAATGCATTATACCATAATAATTGCGATCATGAGCCTGTGAAGACGCAAATTATACGGCATCACAGGCGGTTCACTTCCGCAATTTGGTACGATTGCATCAGCAGCAAACCGTACCAGAGTTCACATGAACCGTACCCCAGAGCACCTTTTCAAGTGGACCCGAGAGCAGTTCACGGGTGCGCACCCAAGTTCGGAAAACAGCGTTCATGTTATACAAACGAACCGAACTTTGACGTCATTCGACCCTGGGTGCCCACCAAAATTGCCAGTGTGAAAGCACCCTAAAAGTCCAAATCAGCCCACATTGTTATAGGAATGTTAAGTGTTCAATACAAGTTAAGCTCAATCGACAGCATTTGCAGCATAATGTTGATTATGACAAAAAAATAATTTTGACTTGTCCCTTGTTTTTTAAATAAGCAAAAATCTGGGTTACAGTGAGGCACATACAATGGAAGTGAATGGGGCCAGTCCATAAACATTCATATTTACACTTCTTCAAAAGTATAGCCACAAGATGTAAACATTATACATGTTAACATGATTTTAGTGATAAAATCGCTTACTAACTGTATTTGTGTAAAGTTATATCAAATATAACTACTTTGTTGTCATGACGATGTAACATAAGACATCAAAAACCTTGTAACTTGGTAAACACTCTAACACTGGTAAATTCCTGATTTTATCACACTAAAATGATTTTAATATGTACAGTATCATGTTTACATCTTGTGGCTATACTTTGGAAACAGTGTGTATTTTAATGTTTTTTAACTGGCCCCATTCACTTTTATTGTAAGTGCCATAAACATCTATGAAGGACAAGTTGAAATTATTTTTGTGGTAATAAACAATATACCACAATTGCTGTTAACTGAGTCTAAATTGTTTTGAACCTGGATCATCAATAGACATGCTAAACGATTTTGCACATTGTCACACTGCATCTCTACAGCCCAATTAAAAGGCTGTCCATGATTGGATGAGTCACTTTCAATCAACAAACACTAAGCATGATGCCAGAATTCTTCAATAAATGTGCTATGACATCACAATGACAAGGAGTTTAGAGTGTATCTGAAATGACCAGTTGCAGAGACGAGACTGGTTGGTTTAGGGGAAGCTAAAGCAAAGACTCAGAAGCAGTAATGAAAAAGCATCAAAAAGGCCCTCATCAGAGACAGACGACCTCACTGCACTGTTTGATGTCTATTCCTCATCATTAACCTAACCTGCATTCATTAACACAAACATAGTGGCTATACTCAAAAGACGCCGCTCCCCTGTTCCGCTTTTTCCCCTGTTGTTTTGCCGCTACACCTTATTAGGGACTGAACTCAAACCAAATAATTATTTCAGAGTCATTAAAAGAAAAAGATGAATAATGACACTGGGAACACTGGAGAGTTGCTCTCATTTCTTAAACAGAGATATTTCTCTCTTTACTTTTGTGTAAACAAGTTCAGTGTGTAATGAGCAGAAAAAGAATAAAGGCAAGACACCTGAGCTGAGACCAAATTTTTATCCTGTATTAAAAGCTGATGTTCTTTTTCTGATCACAATAGCACTATTACCATAAAAACAAAGTTGTATACTTTTATTTTTATTTTTATTTTCTTGTGTCAGACTTACAGTAGTTATTCTTAAACTGCTCAAAAAAGGAGTATATCTATCTACCGTATGATCAACTCTTGTGTCTGTCTGTCATTTGACTTGCACAGATTTACAATTTATTTTGTATCTATTTTGTAGATGCACTTAAGCAGTGTGTGAGTAAGGGTATATATGATGTATATACAGCTTAGATAAGTGTTTGTTTGGTATTTCTGCCTAACAATTTTTTTATTCTGTATGTCAAAATCTCACAAGTGACACAGAGCTGTGGAGTTTACCTGTCTTCAGCTTCACCTGTCTTCATTCCTCCTCTAGAAAGTGTGAGTTTGTGTTTGGATCACTCAATGGAAAATCTGGAATACACAACCATTAAAGAAACAGTTAGTGTGTTTACGTACACAGCCTGTATAATCTATCCATGACCTTAGAACTTTTTTACTGTTACAGCATGAACCCATGACTAAGAATCATGACTCATGACTGAGAATTTTTAGGTTACACTTTACAATAAGGTTCTATTCATTACCATTAATTAACACATTACAGTAGGTATCATGAACTAAAAACATTTTTTTTTTTTTTTTTGCAGCAGCAGCAGCATTTCTTAATCTTGGTTAATTTATCAAAATAAAATTGTTCATGTTCATATTCATTAAGTAATGTTAACATGGAACTTTTGATGTAAAAATGCATTAGTATATGTTAAAACTTACATTGGAAACATTGGCAACACTTTACAATAAGGTTGTATTCATTAACATTAGTCAATGCAATAGTTAACAAACTAATAACGAACAATACTTTTACAGCATTTATTAATTAATACTGGTAAATGTTAATTTCTACATATACTAAAGCACTTTATCATTAAATGTTGTATATGTTAAATTTGGTTTATGAATTATGAACTAACAAAAACAATTGTGTTAAAAATAAATTAACATTAAACAAGATGAATAAATGCTGTAAAAAAGCAACGTTCATTATCAGTTCATGTTAACTATTGTGTTACCCAATGTTAACGACTCAGTGCAACCTTATTGTAAAATGTAACCATATTAACAAGTCATCAACACAAAGCACCCCAAAATGTCAATGAAAAATATATGATATTGCAGTAATTACTTTGTATACAGTATATATATCAGTGGTGTAGTAGTGTCTGAAGAGGTGGGCATACTGTGAATTTATGAATATATATATATATATATATATATATATATATATATATATATATATACACACACACATTTACATTTGTGCTCAAAAGTTTGTATACCCTGGCAGAAATTGTGAAATTTTGGCATTGATTTTGAAAATATGACTGATCATGCAAAAAAACTGTCTTTTATTTATGGATAGTGATCATATGAAGCCATTTATTATCACATAGTTGTTTGGCTCCTTTTTAAATCATAATGATAACAGAAATCACCCAAATGGCCCTGATCAAAAGTTTACATACCTTTGAATGTTTGGCCTTGTTACGACACACAAGGTGACACACACAGGTTTAAATGGCAATTAAAGGTTAATTTCCCACACCTGTGGCTTTTTAAATTGCAATTAGTGTCTGTGTATAAATAGTCAATGAGTTTGTTAGCTCTCACTTGGATGCACTGAGCAGGCTAGATACTGAGCCATGGGGAGCAGAAAAGAACTGTCAAAAGACCTGCGTAACAAGGTAATGGAACTTTATAAAGATGGAAAAGGATATAAAAAGATATCCAAAGCCTTGAAAATGTCAGTCAGTACTGTTCAATCACTTATTAAGAAGTGGAAAATTCAGGGATCTCTTGATACCAAGCCAAGGTCAGGTAGACCAAGAAAGATTTCAGCCACAACTGCCAGAAGAATTGTTCGGGATACAAAGAAAAACCCACAGGTAACCTCAGGAGAAATACAGGCTGCTCTGGAAAAAGACAGTGTGGTTGTTTCAAGGAGCACAATACGATGATACTTGAACAAAAATGAGCTGCATAGTCGAGTTGCCAGAAAGAAGCCTTTACTGTGCCAATGCCACAAAAAAGCCCGGTTACAATATGCCCGACAACACCTTGACATGCCTCACAGCTTCTGGCACACTGTAATTTGGAGTGACGAGACCAAAATAGAGCTTTATGGTTACAACCATAAGCACTCTGTTTGGAGAGGGGTCAACAAGGCCTGTAGTGAAAAGAATACCATCCCCACTGTGAAGCATGGTGGTGGCTCACTGATGTTTTGGGGGTGTGTGAGCTCTAAAGGCACGGGGAATCTTGTGAAAATTGATGGCAAGATGAATGCAGCATGTTATCAGAAAATACTGGCAGTCAATTTGCATTCTTCTGCACGAAAGCTGCGCATGGGATGCTCTTGGACTATCCAGTATGACAATGACCCTAAGCACAAGGCCAAGTTGACCCTCCAGTGGTTACAGCAGAAAAAAAGTGAAGGTTCTGGAGTGGCCATCACAGTCTCCTGACCTCTCCAGATCTCAAAAACGTGGTTCATGCAAGATGACCAAAGACTTTGCATGACCTGGAGGCATTTTGCCAAGACGAATGGGCAGCTATACCACCTGCAAGAACTTGGGGCCTCACAGACAACTATTACAAAAGACTGCATGCTGTCATTGATGCTAAAGGGGGCAATACACAGTATTAAGAACTAAGGGTATGCAGACTTTTGAACAGGGGTCATTTCATTTTTTTCTTTGTTGCCATGTTTTGTTTTATGATTGTGCCATTCTGTTATAACCTACAGTTGAATATGAATCCCATAAGAAATGTGTTTTGCCTGCTCACTCATGTTTTCTTTAAAAATGGTACATATATTACCAATTCTCCAAGGGCATGCAAACCTTTGAGCACAACTGTATATACAGAACATCTGTAAAATGTGTAAGAAATATATTTTTTCCATAAAAATATTGCCTGTTGTAATCATAGTCCCACATGAAATTACAAAATGTATATCAGGGTAAGTTTCTTGCTGGCATGGTGTACAGTACACTACTAAGAACCATGGTGTGGTAACTTGATGTTATATTTGTATTTAAATTAATAGGTCTCATTAATGTTGCTTTCATTAGGCTTCTATGAAAATTGTTAAAACTTTATAATTACTCTAGTTAATAATCTAATACATACATATTACGCAGTAAACTGTTAAGCATTTCATGGCTAATATGAGTGTAGTTATGTTCATGTTAACACATTGTCTTGTATTACCATAAAAAGCCTACATAAGAATTAATGGTTATTTGTTTTATTTGTGTACTATTATGTGCTATTCTGTGTCTAGTGAAATTGTTTTCCTACTTAGAAATATAATTGATTTGATACCATGTGAAAAAGGCACCACCGACAGCAGTAAAAGGCCCAAAAAACAAAAACAAAAAAAACATTTGATATAATTATGGAACATAATATTTACATATACAAATATATACACTACCGGTCAAAAGTTTCAAAACACTTGCCTGAAATGTTTCTCATGATCTTAAAAATCTTTTGATCTGAAGACGTATGCTTAAATGTTTGAAATTAGTTTTGTAGACAAAAATATAATTGTGCCAACATATTAATTTATTTCATTATAAAACTAACATTTATTTAAAAAAAAAAAAGTTTTTGAAATTGATGACTTGGACCAAATAATAAAGAAAAGCAGCCAATAAGTGCCCAACATAGATGGGAACTCCTTCAGTACTGTTTAAAAAGCATCCCAGGGTGATACCTCAAGAAGTTGGTTGAGAAAATGTCAAGAGTACATGTCTGCAAATTCTAGGCAAAGGGTGACTACTTTGAAGATCCTAAAATATAACACAGTTTTGATTTATTTTGGATTTTGTTTAGTCACAACATAATTCCCATAGTTCCATTTATGTTATTCCATAGTTTTGATGACTTTACTATTATTCTAAAATGTGAAAAATAATAATAATAAAGAATGAGTAAGTGTTTCAAAACTTTTGACCGGTTGTGTGTGTGTGTATATATATATATATATATATATATATATATATATATACACATATATAGACACACACACACACACACACACACACACACACACATCATATTTATTATATTTGGTAGGACCACCTTTAATGCTATTTCTCACTTTTGGTCTCTGTCAGCATGTTGACACTGACTTTTCTATTTTTTTTTTTGGTGTGTGTGTGTGCAATAAATAAATAAAAATAAAAATTATATCAAGTTCGATGGATCTTCAAATGTTTTTAAACAGCCATACACAAGTCATTCCACAAGTGCTTAGTTGGACTGAGGTCACTTCAGGACATGAACCATTTTGAGTTTAAGCCACTCCAATGTGACTACTGTAGTATGTTACAGGTAATTGTCCTGTTGGAACAGGAGTTATTTTCTGGATCCCAGTGATCTTCCGGATTACAGCATGCTTTCCTAAAGCATTTTTCTTTTTCTTGTTTTCGGTCCATCCATTTCCCCCCTCCTATCTTTATGAGTTTTCCAGTGCCTGCCCCAGAGAGGGATCCCCAAAGTATCCACTGTGCTCCACTGTGAGGGTGGTGTTCTAATACATTGTTTTTTATTTAGGTCTGTGCCAAACATTGTGCTTAAGGTCCAAAAAGTTCAATTTTGGTATTATCAGACCATATAATATTCCTCCAAATTTTTGAGGCTTTCACATGCCTTTGGGCAAACACCAGCCGAGATATGAGTGTCGTCAACAAAGGCTTTGTTCTTGCAATCCTTCTGTCGGTAAGATTGAATTGTGCTTGCTCTTGTTGACTAATGCACAGGTTCTTCCATCTCTGTCATGGAAGTCTGCAACTCCTTTTAGAGTACGTGTAGGTCTCTCCAAACTTCAGATTTTATTGTCTAGATCATCAGTTTTGGAGGACAGTCGGTTATGGAGTACTTCAAGTTGACAAGTGCTAAAACATTTTAAAACACATCATGGTTTGTGCTGTAACACAAAAAAAATCAAAGAGTTCTGAGGGGGTGAATACCTTTAATTAGCCCTATATGTATTTATATATACAGTATGTAAGTGTGTGAGAGGGAGGGGGAGACACAGAGAGAGCACAGAAACGGGGAATGTGGGTTAATATGTGTGACTCTGTGACTGAGGATCATTACGAGATGAAAGGAATGATGTGCAGGGCCCATAATGAGACTGCAGTGTGATTAATACTGACACTTTGAGCTGTCTCTAATTACTCTAATTCAATCGGCCCCATTCAACACACACGCACACGCACACACACACACACAGAGACAACACACTTATGTGAATGCACATGTACAACATCCTCTCTCTCTCTCAAATACAGATGTACAGTTTCTGACGGAAGCTGTTAAAACTTGTTCTTTTAAAATGAAGCCAAATCAGTTAGCGTGTGGAGCGACCTCGATGGATAGTACAGGGAAAATGCAAATGCAGTCAGACGTTTAAAACAGTGTCCAACTGGTTAGTGTAAGAGAACAGAAATGGCTGTGTTCCAAGTGTATATTGAATATGAAAACTCAATCAAATAGGAAAGTGTAAACAGGCCCACACTTGTGTTCAGGAAGTTACAAGAAGAGGATAGCGGAGTGTGCGTGTGTGTGATAGCATTGGGGAACCCCAGTGCGGTGTGTGTTTGAGTGTCTCCTGGATTCGCTGGTGCAAAATCACTGCACTGCTCTGAAGAGAAATCTCCCTCCTGTTGGAATTAGCTGCGCTGCTTGACTGACGACCTCGTTAACAAGTGACAGCATGCGATTCAATTTCATCTTTATTTTGTGCAGCAATCTGAAAGGATGTTGCTGCCAATTATAATAATTAAGACAGCGGATTTGTTCACTTGTACATGGGGAAGGATGGCTTTAATTAGCCAAACGGTTCTAGAATATATTTGGACTTGATGCTCGAGTCCGACACTGTCTACTCACTGCTGTTTACACAGTGAAGGAGTCCGATAGATCTATTTTAAACGGTTTTTGCTCTTTCTCTCCCACTGATATGCAAACACACAGCTGCATGAGTTAAAGGATAATACGTGCTTGTTAAGAAACAGATACAAAGATAAATTCCCCTGCCATTTAGTGCATAATGAGGCCTCTGTCTGAACCGATAGATAGATAAAAATGAAGAGGGAACTGTCTTTTTAAAGACAGGAAATCACTTATCCTGTTTTATCCAGAAATGAAAACTCTGTAATCATTAACCCAACCCTTTTATTGTTCCAATATGTATGACTTTTTTTCTTCTCTGGAACACAAAAGGAGATGTTAGGTAGATTGTCTTGGGTGCTCTTTACCATTCAATGAAAGCAAACATGACCAGGGTCTGTCAAGCTCCAAAAAGGACAAACAAAAAAGCACAGCAAAAGCACCATAAAGGTAGTTCATAATAGTAAACCAAGTAGAACAAGTAGTCAGTCATACAATAGCTTTGAGTGATCAAAATTTAGAGGGATAGTTCAAACATGTATGACTTTCTTTCTTCTGTGGAACACGAAAAGGAGATGTTAGACAGAATGGCAGCCTCAGTCACAATTCATTTTTATTGTATGAAAAAAGATGCAGTAAAAGTGAATGGTGACAAAGACTAACATACAGTCTAACATCTACTTTTGTGTTACACAGAAAGAAAATCATGTGGGTTTGCAACAACATGATGGTGAGTAAATTATAACAGAATTTTCATTTTTGGGTGAGCTGTTCCTTTAAGTGGTTATTTAGAAAAAAATATTCACTTTCCACTGTGGTTCTCATTTCTGCTTTGTGCTTATTAAAAAAAAAATGCTTGAAAGGCACTGTTCACGTTGAAGCTAAACGCGACATTGAAAGTTTGAATATGCAGAAGAGCAAATTAGATTTAAGAGCTACGCTGGAGAGTAGGGGTGGGTATTGATACAGATTTCCTGATTTGATTCGATTCCGATTCACAAGCTCTCAATTCGATATCAATTCAAATTGGTATATTTCCATTATAATGTCCATTTTGCTTACATATGAAAGAAATTCTCTCCCAGCTAATGCTGTAAATTATACAAGGGACCTTCTAACTAGGTAAATTACAAAAATATACATTTTACTAATTATATTTTATTAGTTTTTCATCATTTTGGTCATATTTTTAGCTTTTAAAAAATAAATATATCAAAGTATTTAATCAACAAATATGATATTGTATTGCATATATTGTATTTTGTTACATGTTTATTGTATAATTGCATAATTTGTACTATTTACAGGTATTAACCTTGAATTGTTGAACACATACTAAAAACCAGTACTGTCTCTTTAAGGAAACTCAGCATTTGTGAAAACAGCATCTTTAAATTAGCGCATGTTAACCTGAGAAACTGGAATGGCTTTATATCATCTGTGCAATGCCTGATTAGAATTAAATGTTCATTGTTTGTGGTTTTTGATCGACAACTGACTGTAAGGAACAGAAAGGGTTTTAAAAGAGACATTATTCAATGACAAATGGGTTGCGTTGGTCTCGTGTTTGGACGCATTACACGGAACCAATTTTACTCTCAACACGCAGTGAAAGGATCTCGCTGCTGAATACTTCACCACTATACTACATGATTACTGGTGAGTAAAATGTAAACATTTACCAGCCAGTTGCCAAATACACCAATCAGCCACAATATTAAAGCCACCTGCCTAATATTGTGTAGGTCCCCCTCGTGCCGCCAAAACAGCGCCAACCCGAATCTCAGAATAGCATTCTGAGATACCGTTCTTCTCACTACAATTGTACAGAGCGGTTATCTGAGTTACTGTAGACTTTGTCAGTTCGAACCAGTCTGGCCATTCTCTGTTGACCTCTCATCAACAAGGTGTTTCCGTCCACAGAACTGCTGCTCACTGGATGTTTTTTGTTTTTGGCACCATTCTGAGTAAATTCTAGAGACTGTTGTACATGAAAATCCCAGGAGATCAGCAGTTACAGAAATACTCAAACCAGCCCATCTGGCACCAACAATCATCCATGCGATTATCTAATCAGCAGTGCAGTGCATAAAATCATGGCGATATGGGTCAGGAGCTTCAGTTAATGTTCACATCAACCATCAGAATGGGGAAAAAAAAATGCATTTGGACTGTAGCATGATTGTTGGTGCCAGTCTCAGAATGCTTTTCTGAGATGCGGGTTGGCGCTGTTTTGGCGGCATGAGGGGGATCTACAAAATATTAGGCAGGTGGTTTTAATGTTGTGGCAGATCGGTGTATATACATTTTAGTCACATAGCATGAAATTTGGTTGCAAATGTAGGTGATTACCTCTCATTGTAGTAGCGCAAGGGTATTCAATTAAAGTTCCAAGAGGTCCGGTCTTGACATTTCCTTCACAGAAAAGGTCCGGACAATTATAACTTACACTGTGTCAGTAGTCAGTAAGGCTATGATATAATAACAATTTTATTTTTATTTTTTTGGAATAGTTATAATACATTTCCAAGTTGGCAGCATTAGTACTTTGTAACAGAAGAAAATAAAATCCTAAACAGTCAAAATAGTCTCTTCACAACTGGGCAAGGATGAGGACACTGGTGTCCCAGAGACTACCAAAGTAGTGGAGTATGGGGAATCTTCAGCCAAAAAAATACAATAGATGAGGGTTCGTCAATCAAGTACCCTTTGATATAATTATTAGGAGATAAGATGAACTGTACGTTTTGAAGCTGAGTGATAGCAGTCCAGTATTTGTGTTTGAATATTTTTACATTCAGAATATATATTTTCCTCAAAATGAGAACCAACAACAAACAAACAATGTACATCACAACAGTGCAGCTTAAAAATACTGTCTGCTGTAGTTAAGTATGGGCTGACTATAAAATAATGGAAACATTCTCATCTTAAGCAGAGAACTTGTCATTTCAAAGTTTTGGATGTCTTTCCTTGCCATCCATGCCAGAGATGATGAAATCTCTTATTAATTTTCACAAAATGAAAACAAAGACTCGTAACATTTTTTTTTTTTATAGTCTAAAGGCACTCTGGAGCCACATTAAATTGTCCTGTCACAAACCTGGCTTAGCTGAACTGTCAGAGTCATATCAGACACATGAAGATGAATTATTGTTTTCTGCTGTGTATTTTAGCGAAAGATGTCGGTATCCATCAATACTGCTGTGCTCTCTGTATGTCTCCGCTACAGTCTACTGTCATTAAAATAACCGCGTCTGCAGCTCTACTACTATATGCAGCACCTCATGTCTACTCACATAAATGTGGGGAAGAGTGGCAACATGTGCGGTGCGGGAAAGGGTATAAATACTGGCTATATATTTTTTTTGCTTGCTCATATGATTCTGTTGCAGACATTTAACATGCTAGTTTAAAGGGCCATTCACACCAAGCGTGTGTAAGCATACCTTTTATACATGTATGATTACACAATCAATTAGCCAGGTGTCAGCTAACTAGCACAAAGATTTAGATCTCGGTCCAGATTGAATTGTCCTTGTACCCCTGTAGTAGAGTGTTGCGCATAAAGTAAAAGACAGATCTTGGGTTTCAGTATCTACATCGAGATCATTCAAATGAAGACTGCGATGCATCGGAAAATCTGTATTTTTACCCACCCCTACTGGAGAGGAAGATTTTCAGTAAATAATGTGTTAAATTTAAAAGAAAGCTTTCGTTTGGCCTCTGAAGATTTAGAATATAGCACACAAGTCATATGGCCTACATTTATAAGGTTTGATAATGTTTTAATTGTATGGAAAAGCATCTCCTTTTAAAATCCACAGAGGTCAAACAGATTTGGAACAACATGAGAGTTAGTAAATGATGATGAACTATTCGTTTAACCACTAAAGGTTTATGACATGGCACAATACCCTTTCAGAATGTTTAAACATTGGGTTCCTATGTCTACCAAGCAACTATGTTGGTCTGTATATATACAGTACATACGTGTGTATATGTGTGTGTTCAAGGTGAGAACAGTTAGTATGTGGGACGAGAAGCTTTAGACATTACCGGGTGAAAGGCTCTTTGTTGGAGAGAGAAGAAGAAAGGGGTCGGGAAGAAGGGGGGGTTAGTTAAGCAGGATAATGCACTTCATTGTGTTTAGTAGAGGAATGTGCAGAGGTATGGTTCAAATCAATGCCCTGCACACTGCCATTGTCCCACACTTGCAGCCCCTCGCTACCTAGGCGACCCCCTGCCAGAATTAGCATGCTCCACCCCCCAGCCTGCACTTGAAGGAAGAAAGCGATTAAACTGGACCTGGGGGTAATCCCTCCGTGTGTGTGTGGGGCTCGATGTATAATAAGGAGCAGACGTAAGATGGGGCCCAGGTCTAGTCTGCCATGACTTGGCCTTAATTAGAAGAGACACAAACTGTGAGGTAGTAAATTAGTACTGTAACCACGCACAAGTCACTCTAAACCAGATGCGCGCACACAAAGTCATCAGAGAAGGACTTCAAGGTCAAAGGGCAGTGACTGAAAGATAGAAAAATGCCACAGGAGGTCCACCCTTAAAACAGACGGAGACACTATGCTACATACAGTTGTATCCGATTTATATCTATTCTCTACCGTCTTTCCTAAATACCAGCTTTTACAAACCAGGGCTCAACAATAAGGATGACCTGGCCCAGTGCAAGAGAAATGACGGCCCTATGGCGCCAGTGCTGTGTTTGTCACTAAATCTTACATTTGTTGATCTTGGACATATGTTTTTTTAAATTACAAACTTAAAGGCAGAGTTCACATAAAAATCAAAATTCTATCATTAATTACCCTTTTGTTGTTACACACTTATATGACTTTCTTCTGTGGAACAAAAAGATGTTAGTCAACATTCACTTTCATTGCTTTTTTTTTTTTTTTTTCATACAGTGAAAGTGAATGGTGACTGAAGCTGTTATATTGCAACATTTCCTTTTGGAACAACTGGAATTTTCATTTTAGGGTGAACTATCCCTTTAAACAATTGGTATTCTGTGATGCATTGTACATTGTTGTTACAAATAGTGCTAATTTAAACTTGTCACCAAGGTATTGCCATATAGCCGGATACAAATTCCTAGAATAATTTGTGATAGTCTTGGAAGCATAATTTAGAATGGTTTGAAAATTATAAACAAATCACTAATTATTTACATCGAACGGCATATTTTCCAACAAAAGTTTGTTATATTGTTATATTTAGGGCTGTCGATTTAACACGTTAATTCAGTGCAATTAATTATATAAAAAATATTGCGTTAAAAAAATTAACACAATTAATCATGTCCCCGGACAGTAAAAAGGAAGATTCCTGAGCAATTCAAGCTTGAAGTACCACCTGTTTTGTCCAGGGGGCAGTAAGCGAAACTTCAACTAAATAGGCAATGTGCAGCTTAAACAGAGAACATACCACACTCACCCAGCTGACACAATATGAGAACGCGTTTTTGCATTTAAAACACAACTTATTAGACCGCAAATCTGAATGCAGGGGCCTCAAGGCATGTTTTTTCTAAGCATTAAACTACTTTTAACTTGACACAGCGACCTATAAAATTGTATGTTTACAATGCGACACAACCAAATTAAGACTCCAAAAGCTGATGCAAGTGTACACTGACACGTCCTTAGAAAAGCCCTTATAATAATCTCGTACTGATTGACAAATTAAATTGCAAAATGGATTAGCTAATGTTCAATAATATGCAAATAAACAATATACTGTATTCTAATATATATATATATATATATATATATATATACACAGTTGTGCTTAAAAGTTTGCATACCCTTGGAGAATTGGTAATATATGTACCATTTTTAAAGAAAACAAGAGTGAGCAGGCAAAACACATTTCTTTTATTTCTTATGGGATTCATATTCAACTGTAGGTTATAACAGGATGGCACAATCATAAAACAAAACATGGCAACAAAGAAAAAAGTGAAATGACCCCTGTTCAAAAGTCTGTATACCCTTAGTTCTTAATACTGTGTATTGCACCCTTTAGCATCAATGACAGCGTGCAGTCTTTTGTAATAGTTGTCTATGAGGCCCCAAATTCTTGCAGGTGGTATATCTGCCCAATCGTCTTGGCAAAATGCCTCCAGGTCATGCAAAGTCTTTGGTCGTCTTGCATGAACCGCACGTTTGAGGTCTCCCCAGAGTGGCTCGATGATATTAAGGTCAGGAGACTGTGATGGCCACTCCAGAACCTTTACCTTTTTCTGCTGTAACCACTGGAGGGTCAACTTGGCCTTGTGCTTAGGGTCATTGTCTTGCTGGAAAGTCCAAGAGCGTCCCATGCGCAGCTTTCGTGCAGAAGAATGCAAATTGTCTGCCAGTATTTTCTGATAACATGCTGCATTCATCTTGCCATCAATTTTCACAAGATTCTTCATGCCTTCAGAGCTCACACACCCCCAATACATCAGTGAGCCACCACCACGCTTTACAGTGGGGATGGTATTCTTTTCACTATAGGCCTTGTTGACCCCTCTCCAAACAGAGTGCTTATGGTTGTGACCATAAAGCTTTATTTTGGTCTCGTCACTCCAAATTACAGTGTGCCAGAAGCTGTGAAGCGTGTCAAGGTGTTGTCGGGCATTGTTGGGCTTTTTTGTGGCATTGGCGCAGTAAAGGCTTCTTTCTGGCAACTCGTCCATGCAGCTAATTTTTGTTCAATTATCGTCGTATTGTGCTCCTTGAAACAACCACACCGTCTTTTTCCAGAGCAGCCTGTATTTCTCCTGAGGTTACCTGTGGGTTTTTCTTTGTATCCTGAACAATTCTTCTGGCAGTTGTGGCTGAAATCTTTCTTGGTCTACCTGACCTTGGCTTGGTATCGAGAGATCCCCGAATTTTCCACTTCTTAATAAGTGATTGAACAGCAATGACTGGCATTTTCAAGGCTTTGGATATCTTTTTATATCCTTTAATGGCAACGCTCATTCACGCCGCTCACAAGGTAATCACTCCCACCTGTTTCCCATTACCGCTGCCTATATATTCTCCCTCTCGTGTCGTGTTGGTCACCAGAAACAGAGTTTCTCATGTTTGTTTCACCTCTCTGTCGGTCTGGCTAGTGTTCTCATGCCCAGATCACCAGTGTGGATTTACCAGTTGGTGGATTACATTTCTCTCTGGACTGTTATTCTCTATCCTGTGGATTATACTCACCTTCTCATCTGTTTGCCTCATCGACGCCATTCTCCGTCCGAGATTATTTTCTCATTACTGCAACTCTTCGCTTTGTTTTCTATAAAGACTGTTATATTGATTTCTCTGCGTATGAGTCCTACCTCTCACATCTTGTGACAGAACAAACTGGCCAGTCATGGACTCAGTGGAGGAATCCAATCTTTGCAATGCCATCGCTCAACAAGGTGCCCTCTTCAGTAGTCAGCAGGAACAACTCGCAGCATCTGGTCAAGCGATTAAGGACATGGCTGGGCAGATAGCTGAATTAACATCGCTCGTACAACAACTACAGCTCTCTCCCAAGACCGGTCCCTCCACCACCGAAGCTGCCGCTACCTCTGCAGCAGAACCCAATGTCTCCAGACACTGCAAGCCCAGGTTGAATCCGCCTGCCTCTTATTCTGGTGAGCCTAAAACTTGCTGGGATTTCCTGTCCCAATGTTCTCTGTTATTTGCTCTCCAGCCGTCACTGTTCCCGTCTGAGAATGCTAAGGTGGCATACGTCATTACCCTTCTCATCAGCAGGGCTCGTGAGTGTGGAACGGCGGTTTGGAACAACAATCACAGGTGCTGCTTGGCTTTTGTTCCTTCTCAGTGGAACTCTGTAAGGTGTTTCACTGCGCTGCCAGAGGTAGTGACTGGTCTGTTTCTGGCTTTTTGATTGAGTTCCACACTCTCGCCGCATCCTATGGTTGGAACGAGCAAGCCTTGTGGGACAGGTTCTTGCATGGCCTCTCTGACCGGGTCAAGGATGAGATCTATGCCATCTAACTCCCCACTCACTTGGATTACTTGGTTGACCTAGCTATCAGAGTGGACAACAGGCTAGCAGTCCATTGTCGCCAGGTTAATCTGTTCAGCGACTGCACAGCCACTATGGGGTTGTCTCCATCGTCTGCTGTGCCGCCTGAACCTGTGTCGGAGGAGGAACCCATGCAAATTGGGAGAGCTTGGCTATCGCCCAAGGAATGCTATTGCCACCTTACCAATGGCCTCAGCCTTTATTGTGGATGACCGGGGCACACCACCGCATCTAGTCTGGTAAAAGACACTGCTCACCAGTAGGAAGGGGGTTACTGGTGAGTGTAACACCACTGGAAAAATCCTCCGCAAGTAAGACTCTCCTCCCAGCTAGGTTGCAGTATAGGAGTACACTTCATCAGATTTCAACACTTGTCGACTCTGGAGCTGAAGGTAATTTCTTGGACTTTAACCTGGTTTCTCAGTGGGCCATTCTCAAGATTCCGTTAAAGGACCCTATCTCTGCCAACACACTATGTGGAACTCCTCTTACCAAGGTCATTCATATCACTGCTCCCCTCATACTCACCATCTCCGGGAACCATGTGGAGGAGATCCAGTTCTACATCATCCACTCTCCTTCTGCTTCAGTGGTCTTGGGACACTCGTGGCTGGTAAAACACAATTCACATTTTGATTGGTTTGAGAATTCTGTGTTAACCTGGAGTCCATTCTGTCTGTTACAATATCTTTGTTCTGGTCTCTCCCCTGTTTTGTCTTGCTTTATGTTGCAGGAGGAGCCGATGGCTCTCACAGAGGTACACAAGGTCTACCACGACTTGACGGCAGTGTTCAGAAAGTCCTGAGCTGCTTCTCTGCTTCCACACCACTCATACAGCTGTGCTATTGATCTCCTTTCTGGCACTTCTCTGCCTCGAGGACATCTTTATTCGCTCTCTAGCCATGAGAGGGAGGCCACGGAGAAGAACACTGGCTTTTTGCATCCCTGCATAGATTATCGGGGGTTGAATGACAACACGGTTAAGAATCGTTATCCTTTGCCGTTGATGTCCTCGACCTTCAAACTCTTATAGGGAGCTTCCGTCTTTACGAAGTTGGAACTTCGCAATGCTTATCACCTTGTTCGGATCAGGGAGGGGCCAAATGGAAGACAGCTTTCAACATGCCCACTGGGCATTTTGAATATTTGATCATGCCCTTCGGCCTTTCAAATGCGCCAGCCGTCTTCCAGGCACTTGTTAATGATGGTCAACCAGTTTGTTTACCTCTACAATATTCTGATCTTCTCCCAAATTACTTGTGACCATGTCCAGCCATCAGGAGAGTGCTCCAGTGGCTGCTGGAGAATCATCTGTTCATCAAGGCAAAGTGTGAGTTTCATGCACAGTCGGTTCCGTTCCTGGGGTTCATCCTCTCATCTAATGGCAAGGTAAAAGCTGTTGCTGATTAGCCAACCCCAGATTCTCTTAAAGTGGTCAAGTGGTTTCAGGGGTTTCCAATTTTTACTGGCGGCTCATTCTAAATTTTGGTCAGATTGCCGCTCCTCTGATGAGTTTAACCGCCACCAAAACTCGGTTCTGTTGGTTGTCGTAGGCTAAAACTGCATTGAGAAATTAAAAAGCAGCTTTGTTTCTGCTCCAATTCTGGTTAATCCTGACCTGACTAGTCAGTTTGTGGTGGAGGTGGACATGTCGGAGGTAGGGGTTGGGGCGATTTTGTCCCAGAGATCTCCGTTGGATGGGAGGATGCACCCCTGTGCTTTCTTTTCACACCATCTCACCCCTATGGAACGGAATTATGACATTGAGAATTGCTGGCTGTTAGGTTGCCGTTGGGTGAGTGGCATCTTTGGTTGGAGGGTTCGGGGGTGCCTTTCGTGGTTTGGACCGATCACAAGAACCGTTAATACATCCGAACCGCAAAGCATCTAAATTCTAGACAGGCTCGCTGGGCATTCTTTTTTGGTAGATATGTTTACCATCTTGAATCGCGCCGGATCCAAAAACCTCAAACCCAATTCACTGTCCCGCTCTTTTGAAATCGATAGTACCTCAGTTTCTCCAGACACCGTCGTTCCATCTGAAAGAGTGGTGGCCGCTGTGTCCTGGGATATTGAGTCCAATGTCTGCTCTGCATTGAGTAGCGTTATCAATCCTTTGGAGTGATCAGAGTATCTGTTCCTAAATCGGTCCAAACTCACGTCCTCCGGTGGGGTCACTCCTCTAACCTGGCTTGTCACCCAGGAGCTGCTCGTACTCAAGTGTTGATAAAGCAATGGTTCTGGTGGCCCTCACTGGCACGGGATGCTCGTCAGTTCATTTCGGCTTGCCCTGTTTGAGCCAGTAACAAGACTTCCAGTCGACCCCCTGCGGGGCTCCTCCAACCACTGTCAGTCCCTTCGAGACCCTGGTCACAAATTGCCATGGATCTGGACACCAGTTTACCCCCATCCAATGGCAACACAGTTGTTCTGACTGTGGTGGACAGGTTCACACAGGCGGCTCATTTCATTCCCCTCCCCAAATTACCTTCAGCAAGGGAGACAGCGGCCGTTGTCATAGATCACATCTTTCGCATTCATGGCCTCCCGATAGACATGGTCTTTGACAGGGGGCCCCAATTCATGTCAAGGTTTTAGACAGAATTCTGTTGACAGATGGGAGTGACTGCGAGCTTCTCATCCGGGTTTCATCCCCAGACTAACAACTAGCAAGCTAACCAAGATCTGGAGAGGGTCCTGCACTGCGTGACATCTCGGGAGCCATCAATTTGAGTTCCAAATTGACCTGGGTTGAGTATGCACATAATTCCCTTCCTGTCTCTTCTACAGGTCTGTCACCCTTACAGTACAGTTTAGGCTACCAGCCCCCATTGTTTCCCTCCCAAGAACCCAACGCTGTTGTTCCATCTACACACACCTTCATCCAGAGATGCCGTCGCACCTGGAGAGTCGCCAGAGAAGACCTTCTCCGGACTGGCTGGTGATCAGAACAAAGTGTCAGCGGACCACCACCGTTCTAAGCCCCCAGTTTACATGTGTGGCCAGAAGGTCTGTTTGTCCTCCCAGGACATTCCTCTTAGACTTCCCTTACATAAACTGGATTTCTCTACGTTTGAGTCCTACCTCTCACATCTTGAGACAGGTGTGCTTCTGTGTTAATTAAAATGCACCTTACATAGGCTAAAAAATACTTAGCACTAGAGTTTCTTTTTCCATCATTTGATCATTTACAGGGAAGCGCTGTCCGAGATTCTTTTATTTACTGAGATAACCTCTATCACAGAAGAGAGCATAACAGTCAACTAGCGTGTTACGACAGTACTGCCCGTAGAATGTCGATGAGAACGCCACGTTATGCTGTTTTATGATAAGCTTGTAGGCTCCAAGTACAAAGGTTCTGCCTCTCACACCAGTGTTTATGCTGGTTTATGCTGTATTAACGGTAAATGCGTAAATTGCGATAAGAAAAATTAATGTGTTGAAATATTTAAATTAATCGCATGCATTAACGTGTAAATTCTGACAGCCCTAATATATATATGTATAAAATTATATGTAATTATTTAAATAACTTTTTATAGTTATTTAATTATTATATATTGAATTATTGTTATTTGAAGGGCCTTCTCAGCAAATATTTATATATGTGATTAATTCAATTAATTTGATTAATTAATCAACATACCATGTAATTAATTCGAATAAAATGTTTAATCGTTTGACAGCCTTAGTTATATTACATCTGTATATTTCTAGCTATTACTGAAAATTAAAAATTATATGTATATATATATATATATATATATATATATATATATATATATATATATATATATATATATATATATGTGTGTGTGTGTTAAGCCCTGCACACACACTCACTCACCTGTCTGCAAATTGTGTGTAAGCGGTGGGGTTGTGAAGAGGGGAATCCTGGATTGACTGCATTTAATTAGTGTCAGTAGATCTGTCCCGCTGGAGATCATTAATTAGACTTTTACATGCTGATGTAATTACCTGAGAGTGCTGAATATGTTTCATTTAATATAACCCTCCCGTTTCTAAACAAACAGTCTCTCGTGCGCAGGTACATGCTCAACCTGTCTGTTTCTGAATATAGGGCTCTTTGATGCGGCTCCTTTGAGAGCCACTCAGCTGTGTCTAGCCACATGGCCTTGTAGAACAACACAACATTGAGGCCAGCCTTGTACAAACAAGACACTGTGGTACAGACACATAACTGAGGACACATCCTGACTCTGTATACAAGCCTGTCTTTGATAGAGTAGAGGGGTCTACAGCATAACTCCACAACGGGGCCCATAACAGCCCCAATAACTCAACAAGGAGGCTGTTCTTGGACTCTAAAAATAGGAACCTCATCACAGTTCCTCATTAAAGGGATATTTCACCCAAAATTAAGGTTCCGTCATCATTTACTCACCCTCATGTCCTTCCAAACCCATTTTCAATGACTTATGACACTGTATTGTTTGTCTTCAGAAGACTTGGTATATGATGCACAAATGAGTATGGACTCATATTATGATACTTTTATGGTGCTTTTCTATTCTTTTTGGAGTTTAACAGGCCTTGGTCACTGTACGCTTTTTTTATATGGAAAAGAGCAGCATTGACATTCTTCACAAAATTTCCGTTTATGTTCAAATGAAGAAACTACGTCAGTCATATGGGTTTGGAATGACATAAAGGCGTATAAATTATGACAGAATTTGCATTTTTGGGTGAACTTCCCCTTTAAAGCTCATAACAAGCTCCTTATCATACCCTGAGATGCAGTTTAGTGTTGGGCTCTTTTTCCAACATAAAACTGCGGATATTCAAGAGATGCAGTTTAGTGTTGGGCTCTTTTTCTAACGTAACACTGCGGATATTCAATTGAGAGGCTCTGTTTTGTATGCGTGCAATACATACAGTTCTATACCTCTATACAGTTCTGTTAATCTTTTTGGTGACAATGGCTATTGTGAAAGACTCCTTACACATACAATTGTATTGAATCGAAATTGGAATGCCATCCAGACGCAAATGAGAATTTGGCGATAAACCAAGCAAACCTCACACAGAACAGAGTTCAGTGCGGGGGCGCCACTAAAAGTCGGCATCTCTCACCAGTCTGCCATTATTGCAGCACTTTTCACAGCAGTCGCAGGCCTTCGCAGCTCAACGCTCGCTCAGCCCACAGCAGTGCCCCTGCCCCTAACAGAAGCTGCGCGGCCATGCAGTGTAATTTAAAGGTTCGTTTTAATTGATTTCTTCCCCGAGAACATGTTTTCTGCCTCAATACAACCCTTTCTTTACCACTCTATAGCACTCTCTGACTGTTTTTTCTGTTTTTTTTTCTCCTCTCCCCCTCTCTTTCTTTCAGTTTAGTCGAAAGTGCATTAGCTTCCAAACAGAGTAATGTTGGTTCGATTGTGAATCGATTGTACTCACCTCCCCACCAGCCCCTCCACTTGAGGGGAAGAAAGGCTAGGAGGGAGGGAGAAGTGTTTGTAAACAGTGCCATGGCAACCACTGCTACTCTGACATCGAAGCAGAGACCGCTGAAGAACAGGCAGTTTTATTTATTCAATATCAACACATACAACTGTCCTAATATCACATGCACAAACACCAAGAAAAACAATTATACAAGTACACGTATTCAAAATCACGCACAAAAGGACACTTATACATCAACATGTGCACGTACAAGCATATATGCATTACGGTATGCACATCCACAGACAAATATGCGGAAACACACATTATAGTAAATTACCCACCATACATACCATACAAGACATGGTGCTATATAAGGGTGTAAATCGGACTTTTCATCACGATACAATCTTATATAGATTCTCTTGGCCTGCGATCCGATATTTGCCGATACTTCAAAGTCTGCCGTGATCCGATTTGATTAGATTCAGGGCTCTGCGATCGATATTCCGATATTATATAATATATATTATATTTTATTGAGCTCTCTGAAAAGTTCAAATTTAGTATCCACATTGGGACATCCACAAAAAAAAAATGTACTTCAGATGTTGAAAAACATTATACCGATAATAATATAAAATAATAACGACACACGAGTGATCATCAATCGTTTAATTACAGCTTATTTTTCAGTTAAATCCAATTCAAAGTACTTACATACCCATGACTTGTTTCCAACTATCCGTGCTATCCACGGTTTTCTTGGCTACAATTTCCACAGTTGTAATAAAAAATTCTGTTACAGTTAATCAGGATAAATGTTAGTAAGGGTGTTGATGTGTAGATGTGTAAAGTCTTATAACTGATGCTGAAGTTGAGCAGGTGATTTCTCTTTCCCTCATTAGTGCTGTTCAGGATGTCGGCGTTGTCAAGATGTTTCACATTGTTGAACTGCTCCATGGTACTTTAAAATTGCAAATTCTCGCATGCGCAGGAGTCGCATGCGCAATGATATCGATGGTAGCCTGAATTAATCGCGCATGTGAGCCGCTCTGCGTTTGTCACGAGAGCTCACATTTTAAGGAGAGCCCGGTTGATGCACTCGCACGGATCCTGTCAATGGAGCTCGTGTTTCGCGGGAAGACCGGTTGACACGTGCACACGCCGCACGAATAGCAGAGCACAATTTGGCTTCAAAGACCCTGCGGACATCCGTGTCCCACCTGAAAAGCATATTTAGCACTCATAAAGTGAAATTAATGTAATAAGGTTGCTTCATCACCTGATGGAAATGCATATGGACGTGGCTGACATGAGAGTATTACAATAAAGGTACATCTAAAAAAAAAAGTCTATATCGATATTTACACGTTGTATCGATAACGTTGGATTGTTGGTTATTGGATCGATTAATCATTACACCCCTAGTGCTATACTATGCAAAAGTCACTGTCATGATGCTAGAGTGTTCTGGGTAGTTGCTAGGGCATTGTTTAATGGTTGCTAAGGTAAAAAGAGCACTACAATATACTGGTCCCTAAATATGGCTTGGGTTCCTCCTTCAAAGCAAGTGTCTTTTTCGCCCATTTTAATGTCCACCAGGCAAAAATCGCTAGCCTGATCGCTTAAAAAAGTGAAAGCACATGAGGTCCCTTACATCAATCGAGAGTTCTAGCAAACAGTGTTAATCTCGTAACTAAATCTGATGAAAATGTTCGTTAACAATAACGAGATGAAAAAAGCGCATCATGGCCATAATTAAACAATTTTTTAAAATCACACTATTGATGAAAATATGATGAGATAAAAATGATACTGCAAGACATTAACAGTGCAAGATATGAAAAGAAGAAACATCAATAGAATATATATATAGAAAAAGATAGATATATATTCATTTAACCCATTAATAATTGGGGATTTCTCTGCTTGAGCTGCGTGAGTTGAACACGGGCAAAATGAACCTCATTCAAATGCATCCTATTTATACATAATTTTATTCCACAACATATATACAATATAACAATTTACATCTGCACAGTGAAGCAAATGAACAGGTGAGCTTGAACTAAATAACGTGCTAGTAAGAATATGCGTAATTTGCATTGCGTAACTTGCGTTATGAAAACACTGTTTCCGTAAGAAACACGCTACATGCAATGTAATATCCTTTCACGGAAAATGTTTGTCTCTAAGGCATGAAGAATTCAGAGTACAGTAGGCTAACTTCTAAAACGTAGCTAATACTTCAGTCTATTCATTATTATTTTGGAGCTCAGGACAGTAGTCTATGTATAGTTATATGTTTGAAAAAATTTTTAATTAGAAAATGTTTATAACTTTTCCCTTAAATGTTTGAATATTTGATTAAAGTTTGGTCTGTTACGATTTGAAATTTTTTTGTCCATTTTGCACATCGTCTTCAACAAAAATATTTTATTTTCGTTGACTAAAATTGTCATTTTCGTCAGACTAAAACTGACTAAACTAATGAATATGAGATGACGAAATATTGACTAATTTTAAAGGACATTTTCGTCAAAAGACTAAAACTATGACTAAAACAAAAAACTGAAAAAATGAACACTGCTAGCAAAACCCTTTGACATGGAAGTGTTTGCCAGTAGCAGCATATTGTCCATTGTTGCCAAAGGTTTGCTGCAGGTTCACCTTTACTGGTAAAGAACTTTTGGCAACAATTTGCAACAAATTTGCATGTGAAAATAATGAGTGGCAAATTTGCTGCAAGTTTGCCAAAACTCCATATTTTTTGTAAAGGGCCTCATTGATATCTGTATCACAAATGCGTGGGATGATTTACATTTACATTTAGTCATTTAGCAGATGTTTTTATCAAAAGTGACAAATTAAGTTCAATACTAAAGGCTGAAACATACTCTACTCATACGTGAACACAGATTCTTTCAGCTAAGCAAGCTTGATTTTGTGTGTTGTCACGATCCCATATGTGTCAGACCGCAAATCGTAACACAACGCAAGTATGCGTTGCATTCTCAACAGTGCCACAAGGGATGCTATAGCAGACGTTAGTTTGAACTGTCCACATCTACTGTGAGTTTTCCCTTTTAAGTCTACTACTGTAAAGGTGACAATAATGTTGAGCAAGTAAGTTAAAGTCAATATATTTATAGCAGCAACTTGAATAATAACACATCTAGTTTAATGGCACAGACTTTTGAAGGTAACTCAATTGCCACCTTGTGTACTGAGGTTTGTTATCACCACAGTAACACAAAAACGCATGTTAAGCATGTTCAGCCAGACCAGGCGTTGGCAATGCATTGACCAAGCTCTCGCATTTGCATACATATTAGGATTATGGATTTGAACAAACCTTAAATAGGACCAATAGTAACAGTAATGCTCGCTTTAGAAATCCCCACTGAAAATGAGGCCTGAATGTCTTTCTTTAGAGAGCATATCAACTGAAAACCAATGATGTTTGAACTATTGTGAAATTATTTTTTCCCATTCAATTTAATTGATTGAACATGTATCGTTCATGAACATCCCAGGTTTAAAGAACCAAAATATCCAGCATGGTTGTACAGTCAACAAACAGGAAAAGGTACCTCTGTGTCCCTCTCTAATTCTCAGACTGCACAAAAAAAGCCATAAAAATACCAGAGGGACACACAAAATCCCCCTAGATGCCCCCTCCACCCCATACCTGTCTCTCTCTCTTGCTTTCTCTGTCTCTTTGTTACAAAGAATGCTATTCAGTACCAGTGACTTCTTTTTCAAGGCAGGGGCCATCTTAATCAGCAATAGCCTGCGTGGAAACAAAGGGCAGATTATTAAGTTGGAAGATGAGGGGGGAGGCATTTAAGAGCGAGAGAGAAAGACAGAAAGTGACAGAGAGACAGCAAACGTGGCAGTCTGCTATGGCCAGCTGCACATCTGGTGGCCATGTGTGGCTCTGAGTGCTAATTATGGTCTTCCTGAACTCTCCACAATTAGCCGTGGCCCAGAGAGAGAGAATCTCCCCACAGCCTAGCAAAGGAGGGGCTGCCGCCACTGTCCATCTCTGCCCTTCAAAGAGTGGACACTTCCATTTTCAACCTCAATGGCTCAAAACTAACTAATAACCCATAAAAGTCTTTAACAGTCTTTTGCCCGACTTTGAACAGACAACTAGCCATGATTCAACTGGGCAGTGAAAAAGGAAAGTAATAAAAAGTTTTAAAAGACATTCCTTGCAACATGAGGAAGATTACATTGTCCATGATCACGACCTGCTCTCTCAATCTACGGTTCTTTCTCAAAAGAAACCAGTATCCATAACATTTACCCTACCCTTATTTAAGAGTAAAGAATACAGCAAAGGCAACACATCCACTATAAATGGTGATGTGAAGACGCTAATTTGTCAACTTTACAAAAAAAGCATAGAGTCAATTTGTCTGGGTCTGCATTTCAAATAACCACACTGAACTACAGATCACTCACGCGCTAGCAAGCACCTGAATTCATCGAAAGGGGCGACACCTGGTCAAGGTTTCCATCCATTTCATTCAGGATAACAATCAATGCAATTACAGACATTTTGTATAAAAGTGTAGGAGGCTTTCTTCTCCAGAGATTGCCTCAAGATATGAAACTATCATAGTGATACAAATAGAATATGGAGAAGATAGAAAATGTGAGAGAGATACGAATGGGTGGGGGTGGCGGGATAAAAGAAAGAGAGATAGACGTATAGACAGTGAGACCTTAAATCTGTTAATCAAACTGTGCAGAGCTTTAGTGCAGCACAGATACCTTTCACAAAGATTTTATTGATTTATTTGTGTGTACTAATGCACTTGTGTTCATATCTTTTCAAAGGACGTTTCAGGAGTTTTTAAACTATACTGTATGTAGTCTGTAGCTCATGAACTTGCTGTTTCAAAACCTAGTGAATTGCCTACGAAGACAGCATTTTAAGGAATCATAAGCATAGGCATTAAAATGCTGCCTCCTTAGATATCTCCATCCATCCATCCATCTTCTATAGCCACTTGTCCAATGTAGGGTCATGGATAGAGCTGGAGCAGATGGCCATACACTTTTACACTCTCACCTACAGGTAATTTACAGTCTCTAATACCAGGAAAGCCTCCTACACAACTTAACCTGCATGTTTTTGGACTGTGGGGGAAACCAGAGCACCTGGAGGAAACCCACAAGAACATGCAGACTCCACACTGGGTGAGCCTGGACTTGAACTGGGGACCTTCTTGCTGTGAGGCAACAGTGCTACCCACTGAGACATACACTGAACACCCCTAGATACTGAAGTTGGAAGTGTTGTTGAATGTATGGGCATGTGTGAGCTCCATTTTCCAGGAGAAATGTCCACAAAGTGGTGCCAAATGTGAGCAGTATTTTTAGTTGTAAATGATGTAATACAGTAAATAGGAATGCATATTTTATTATCTATTTCCCTTGAGTTATGAATTGCTTTACCCAATACTTGTGTGTGCTGTGTTTTTATGCTTATGCTAGAATTGCGTTGTTAGCTTAGCAACATGCTAATGTCGAATTCCATAGAAACAAATTCTGAGTCAAGTCGCTGCCTACGTAGAACATTTTAAATTACTCACTTATGAGGTTATAAAAGTTAGGCAGCGCCCTATGTAGGCAATAGAAGGTAGGATGCGAGACTTTTGTACCATATCTACTGTGTCCACGCTGTAGACCCCTTGTCCATGTATGTGTGTGTACTTGTGTGTGTCAGATCACTACGGGAAAAGAATGGAAAACGCCACCGTTCAGTCATTTTCACTTTCTGTCTCCCGCTCTCCATTTTTCAGAGTGACTGTGCGCAGGAGGAACAGCACGAGATCAATACAACTGAACTTCAGCCTTCGATCTCCACAGTGCCACACCGTTACCACGGAGACAGCAGCTCTGGTCCCCAAGCGTCGGTAACCGCAGGAGTGAATGGCAACTTGTCCAGTAACCGAGCAGTTTATACAGTTAGTTCAAACTGTGGGTGCCACAGTCCTAGGGGCTTTATACATGGCATCACAGCATATAAAAAGACTTCTAATACGTTCTGATGTGTTAACCGAATTGGGAAATTTGCAATACTTTCAGTAGAGGTGGCTCCCTCTGTGAAGACTAAGGACACCCAGATATTCTTTTAAAAATCCAGATCAATGAAGACCAGGGGCCTGGTTTACAAATGTTGCGTAAACACACGATGGGCATAAAAAAGTACATATACCATTTTCAATGCACACATATCAGATTTACCAAAAGCAAATAAACTGAATAATGGTCCGGCTTTTTGCACCCAGTTATCTCATTTGTATTTGCATGTCTGTACATACGTGTGTTTGTGTGCGCACGGCAGTCCATGGTCATGTGAATATATGGCAACATCACAACAGATTATTGACACCGTTTGTTGAGAAGCAAATTTACTTTTCACCATGTTTTATAGAGTTTATTATGTTTTAAGTTGCATCTGTATTTAGCATATGGGACAACAAAAATAAAGACAGCCTCCTTCACACACATTAGTTTTTCTATCATGCTGAGGACTTTCCATTAACTTCTATTGTTTTTATACTGAGCTAATTATATTTTCTAATTACTAACCCTGAATCTAACATTCACAGAAAACCTTTACCTTTATTAGACCTTTACCTTTATTAGAATGTTTATTAAGCTGTTTTCCTTGTGGGGACCATGGTGATTTGAGGTTTTCCTCACAATGTAGGCAAAACCTTACCCGACCACACACACACACACATATTTGAATATCCTGTAACTGTACTTACATCACTTGTAATAGGGTAACAGAATACAAACATCTATCACATGCTAAATAAGCTACTTAGGGTAAAATGCAAAAATGTAAATGCATTTTTGTTCAGCTTCTTTGTAAAACCAACATAAATCTCTCGTAATGACTCTGATTGTATGTGTGTGTGTGGTAACTGTATGGTGTGAAGTTTATTTCATGAACTATATGCATAAGGGCCTGCTTTTGGCCCAAGTGATGACATACATAGTTAATCCACACACAAAACCCACAGATACACACTCACGCACACTTCTGTGAGCACACAAACGCACTCCACTCAGCTTCAGGAGAAAGGAAACTTGGAAAGTCACAACAAGTTTGTAGAATTTGTATCAAAACAAATTGACCAAAATGAGAATGTGGCTGTTTTTATCATGGATCATTTGAGGACATCCAGGTATGTCTCAGAGCTACATTGTTTTTTGGAAGATTGTGTGAGGGTTAGGTTTAGGTGTAGGTGTAAGGTCAAGAGATAGAAAATACCATTAACTCAGTATGAAAACAATAGAAGTCAACAGAAAATGTGTGTCCACTAGCAAAATACTGTTCAGCATCAGCCATAATTGGTAGTCAAAGTGTGTGAAGGAGGCCTTGTTATCTGTATCCTTCAACATTAATAAGTGGAAATGTAAAGTTACCGACCAGTATGTGTAACATTCTGTAGCTTTCTGTAACATATGTATCTCAACTATTTATGTCCTTTTTGTAAGGTTTTTTATTTATTTTTATTTATGAGTGTACATATACAGTATATACTCTATATAAATATACTCACTGAGCACTTTATTAGGAACACTATGGTCCTAATTAAGTGCCAGACGTTGTCTTCTGCTGTTGTAGCTCATCCGCCTCAAGGTTTGACATGTTGTGCATTCTGAGATGCTATTCTGCTCACTACAATTGTACAGACCAGTCTGGCCATTCTCCGTTGACTTCTCTCATCAACAAGTCTCTCATCACTGGATGTTTTTTTTGTTTTTGGCACCATTCCGGGTAAACTGTAGAGACAGTTGTGCATGAAAATTCCAAGAGATCAGCAGTTACAGAAATACTCAAACCAGCCCATCTCGCACCAACAATCATGCCATGGGCGAAATTATGGATATCAGATTTTTTCCCCATTCTGATGGTCCATTATCTGAAGCTCCTTACCCATATCTGTGTGATTTTATGCACTGCTGCCACACGATTGGCTGATTAGATATGTAGCTATAAATATGTAGGTATACAGGTGTTTCTAATAAAGTGCTCAGTGAGTGTGTGTGAATATCTATCTATCTATCTATCTATCTATATATATATATACACACACACACACACACACACACACACACACACACACACACACTACCGGTCAAAAGTTTTGAAACACTTGACCGAAATGTTTCTCATGATCTTAAAAATCTTTTGATCTGAAGGCGTATGCTTAAATGTTTGAAATTAGTTTTGTAGACAAAAATATAATTGTGCCAACATATTAATTTATTTCATTATAAAACTAAAATTTAATAAAAAAAAAAAAGAAATTTGAAATGTTTTTGAAATTGATGACTTGGACCAAATAATAAAGAAAAGCAGCCAATAGAGGGGGCCTGGGTAGCTCAGTGGTAAAATACACTGGCTACCAACCCTGGAGTTCGCTAGTTCAAATCCCAGGGCATGCTGAGCCTCCAGCCAGGCTTCCTAAGCAACCAAATTGGCCCGGTTGCTAGGGAGGGTAGAGTCACATGGGGTAACCTCCTCGTGGTCGCTATAATGTGGTTCGTTCTCGGTGGGGCGTGTGGTGAGTTGAGCGTGGATGCCGCGGTGGATGGCATGAAGCCTCTACACGCGCTATGTCTCCATGGAAACACACTCAACAAGCCACGTGATAAGATGCGTGGGTTGGCGGTCTCAGACAACTGAGATTCATCCTCCGCCACCCGGATTGAGGCGAATCACTACATGACCACGAGGACTTAAAAAAAAAGCACATATTTGGAAATAATTGGGCATTCCAAAAAAAAAAAAAAAAAGAAAAAGCACACTGGGAATTGGGCATTCCAAATTGGGGAGAAAAAAAAAAAAAAGCAGCCAATAAGTGCCCAACATAGATGGAAACTCCTTCAATACTGTTTAGTGATACCTCAAGAAGTTGGTTAAGAAAATGTCAAGAGTACATGTCTGCAAATTCTAGGCAAAGGGTGACTACTTTGAAGATGCTCAAATATAACAGTTTTGATTTATTTTGGATTTTGTTTAGTCACAACATAATTCCCATAGTTACATTTATGTTATTCCATAGTTTTGAGGACTTTACTATTATTCTAAAATGTGAAAAAACATTATAATAAAGAATGAGTGTTTCAAAACTTTTGACCAGTAGTGTGTGTGTGTGTGTGTGTGTGTGTGTGTGTATATATATATATATATATATATATATATATATATATATATATATATATATTGTGGCAGGGTGAGCAAGAGACGGACACAATGGGTGTGGCGTCAAGCCTCGGAGAGGCATTTATCGGAAATAATAATAAAAAAAACATATCCATAAAAGGGGTAATAAAGTGTCCAAGGGGGAATAGTGTTCATAATAAAGGGGGAATCTGGCATCCTCGTTGGGAGACGGGGCACCGTGAAGGGCAGGGTAGTGTCCATAGAATGGCCCAGGCATGAGCTGGGTCCGTCAGCCGCTCATGCTCCCCTCCAGGGTCCACGGTGCGAGGGGCAGAGGCGTCCTTGGTGGCCTATCTTCCCAGGCCCGCAGCAGGTGTGAAGGGAAGGCAGCCCGGCAACTAGCCAGTCGGCAGCAATGTGAGCTGTTCACCCCTGGTGACCCATTAATGCGTCCGGGGGTCCGAGGAACGTGTCCAGCAGCGCATCCAACTCCGAACCCTCCCAGCTCTGGTCCTGGGCATGCGAGGATGCCAGTGTGTGCACACGTGTAGATTTGAAGCCAGCGGTGATGAAGCATTATTCATAACAGGTGCGCTTCATTCACCGGTAAATAGTCTTTATATAAAAACAAGTATATAATTATTTTTCATAATCTTCATATTTTCAGGTCCTACTGTGGCAAAGGCTGGCATACTGGGGTAACAGGTGCAATACTATGGCAAAGGTGCTAGCGTTAGCATTAGTGCATGTAAACTTTACAAATACTGCAATTACACATAATCTAATGCAAATATCTTTCAATCATCATGTTGTTATAATAGCTTCTTTTACTGATTTCATGTGGATTCCATTCACAGAATGAAGCAGAAAGCATAATAAACTCAGCAAAAAAAGAAACGTCCCTTTTTCAGGACACTGTATTTTAAAGATGTTATTTGGATTTTTACAAAATTTTTACAGATCTTTATTGTAAAGGGTTTAAACAATGTTTTCCATGCTTGTTCATTGAACCATACACAATTAATGGTCCTGTGGAATGGTCGTTAAGACACTAACAGCTTACAGACGGTAGGCAATTAAGGTCACAGTTATAAAAACTGAGGACACTAAAGAGACCTTTCTACTGACTCTGAAAAACACCAGAAGAAAGATGCTCAGGGTCCCTGTTCATCTGCGTGAACGTGCCTTAGGCATGCTGCATGGAGGCACAAGGACTGCAGATGTGGCCAGGGCAATAAATTGCAATGTCCGTACTGTGAGACACCTAAGACAGTACTACAGAGAGACAGATCGTCCTCGCAGTGGCAGACCAGGTGTAACAACACCTGCACAGGATTGGTACATCCGAATATCACACCTGCGGGACATGTACAGGATGGCAACAACAACTGCCCGAGTTACACCAGGAATGCACAATCCCTCCATCAGTGCTCAGACTGTCCGCAATAGGCTGAGAGAGGCTAGACTGAGGGCTTGTAGGCCTATTGTAAGGCAAGTCCTCACCAGACATCATCGGCAACAACGTCGCCTATGGGCACAAACCCACCTTTGCTGGACCAGACAGGACTGGCAAGAAGTGTTCTTCACTGACGAGTCCAGTGATGATGGAATGAGCGTTACACCGAGGCCTGTACTCTGGAGCGGGATCGATTTGGAGGTGGAGGGTCCGTCATGGTCTGGGGTGGTGTGTCATAGCATCATCGGACTGAGCTTGTTGTCATTGCAGGCAATCTCAACGCTGTGCGTTACAGGGAAATTATCCTCTTCCCCCATGTGGTATCCTTCCTGCAGGCTCATCCTGACATGACCCTCCAGCATGACAATGCCACCAGCCATACTGCTCATTCTGTGAGTGATTTCCTGCAAGACAGGAATGTCAGTGTTCTGCCATGGCCAGTGAAGAGCCCGGATCTCAATCCCATTGAGCACATCTGGGACCTGTTGGAGTGAGGGCTAGGGCCATTCCCCCAAGAAATGTCTGGGAACTTGCAAGTGCCTTGGTGGAAAAGTGGGGTAACATCTCACAGCAAGAACAGGCAAATCTGGTGTAGTCCATGAGGAGAAGATGCACTGCAGTACTTAATGCAGCTGGTGGCCACACTAGATACTGACTATTACTTTTGATTTTGAACCATCCTTTGTTCAGGGACACATTAATCAATTTCTGTTAGTCACATGTCTGTGAAACTTTTTAAGTTTATGTCTTAGTTTTTGAAACTTTTTATGTTCATGCAAATATATACACATGTTATGTTTGCTGAAAATAAAAGCAGTTGAAAGTGAGAGGACATTTCTTTTTTTGCTGAGTTTATATCTAGAATATACAGTATGTGCACACTTTTTTCTTCATGTTGGTATTTGGATTATTTCTGCATTACAGCAGTCTCTGGCATCCTGGTTTAATGGATAACATACTATATTCAGTCCCACCAGGATTTCCCGGCACTTTTTACTGAGTTTTGCGGCCCAAAATGACTGAATTTTCTGCGGCTTTTCCATTTTTTGGGTGTTGTTTTGCAGTGAAAACTCACAAATCATCATTATATACCTCTGTAATTGTGTTAATTACATTGTAAATGCAATACACTGTTACTATGGAGATGATACAATGGCAGCTGTGCATTTGGATATATTGCAACTGCTTCAGGCTTTTCAAGCATTTGTTTTGCCGCTGTCAAACATGAAGGAAAGCGATGGTATTCCCTCGTTTCGTTTTTTTTTTTTTTTTTGCAGAAAATTAGCAGAAATTATAAAAAATGGCAAGCTACCGCATATAATGCGGAGATTGGTTGAATTTGCTAGAATTCTTGTGATCGCAAGATTGCAAAATCCTGGAGGGACTGTATATTTACCAGACGACCACAGATTTCAAGATTATACGATGAAACGTATCATATCCTATGCAGTAAATGTAAACATATATAAACAAAGTGACAGAGCGCCACCCGTCAGTATGAGTCTCAATTTAACAAGATAGATCATTTGAACTTTCCATATGTTTAACTTTTATACCCTTAATTCACTTTTGTTTGGTTCTTTTTGACTTTGATGCATCTCAAACCATTATGTTATTGTTATTATGCACAAGTATGCGGAGTGTAAGTAAACTGTGCACATATTTATTTTTGCTTTAAGAGTATTGTGTAAGTTTGCCAAGCTTAAATTCAAATGTCTTAATTTGGTCTACACACTGGAAATGTAGAAATGTGTTTACAAAATAAAAACTAAACTAAAACTTACAAAATCATTAATGAAACTAACTAAAACTTATAGCAAATCTGAAAACTATATAAAATAAAAACTTATTTGAAAATGCAAAACTATAATAACCTTGCTGTACAGTGCCAGTTTGTCTTGTTCTTTGGTCTAGTGAGTTCGTCTTGCTCTTCGGTCTTGTTCCTGTCCATCGGTCCTGTGTTTTCCCTCTTTATCCAGCCCTGCCCATCCTTGTGTTTACCACCCTTAACCTTGTTTTTTCCCCTTCGGGGTAGTTTGAGTTTTTGCCTGTGTTTATTTTTGGATTAATAAAACATTTTGTTTTTTCAGTCTGCATTTGGGTCCAGCCTCTGCTGATAACTGTGACAGTAAACAGTTTTACATATTTACAACTTTAGATATGTAAAATATTGGCAAATCCATGAAAATATATATTTGAATACACTAATCTATTATAAATATATTTGTACATTTTTACTGTTTTTAGACATTTTAGATCCCTTAACCCTACCCCAACCCCTAAACATAACTTTTCAACAATATAAAAAGATGTAACAAGTAGATTAATGTACAGTGACAATAATTTTTTTTTTTTTACAATATACTAATTTATATATATTTTACAGCCGTTAATCCCACCACTACTTCTAAACTTAACCATAACCATTTATTATGCATATAAAACAGATAACAGGCAGATATATTTCATCACAATACTTCATCCAGAAAAACTGCAAAATTCAGTACAAATGTAGTCCAAAGGGTGATGCGCTCCATCCGATGTGCTCCCTGATGGCATACAATAGCACTGTGTAACGGCGCCGTCAATCTGTCATATCTCATTCAAACATATTCATTACAGAATACGGCAGTTGCAAACAATCACGAGACACTTGAGAGCCAATGAGCATTTGACATCACTGTCGTAAAACCTGCATTCGTGCTTCTTGAGGCGGCAATTTTTGAATTATGAAAACGAAAGCAACGAAGGTTGGCGGTTATTGTGGGCGCGATGGTGCTGCGGCAAACAGAGATGGAGATCGTTGAATAAAAGCCTTGAATTTGGGTCTATTCCTCAAAAAATTATATTTCAAGATTTGGATCTAGCGAACAAATTAAATGGATTACTTTTATTATTGTTTTATGGTGCTTTTGTGGTTTATTTAGTTTTTTTGGCATATTCTGAAAACTCCTTTTGTGTCCCCTGGCAAACTAAATTAAAATAAAATGCTTAATGAATGATTAAACGAGTGAAGAGTTTTTATTCATTTTAACATTTTAAGGTTTATTCTTGGTTAAAGTGATTTAATCCTTTAAAACGTTGTATAGGGCAGCAGAAATCACACAGAACTGAATAAAACTGTTAAAATATCATATTATAATGTCAGCTGTGTTAAATAAATGTTAACTAATTTAATTGATTATAAATGCAATGGAATTAACTGATTAATTCCATGAATTCATATTAATCGATTCAGACTGTACACAGAAACATTTGTACGTTTCTAAGGGTGTTAATACAAAAAATGATGACGTTTAGATGCAGTAAATACGTCAGTATTGTACATTTTGGTGTATGTGCAAACGTAAGAGAATGTACGTTTGCTAGTACCAAACTTTACATAAGAATGCATATGCATTCTCAAGAGATCACGCTGTGAAAACTTACTTTGGACTGTAGAATTCACAAAAATGATTATAATTTATGATTTTGCACTAGGTGTTTGAAAACAACATACAAAACCTCTGCAAGAGAAAACAAATTTGCCACAAACTCCAAATATTATCGTTACTGAGCCCTTGTGACACCTCACTAGTGTGACAACTAGCCCCAGACTCCCACATATATTAAATGAGCACCATTACTCTCAATAAAGCAGAATACAGAAAGGCAACTGTGCAGCCAGTAACACTTTCAAAAGATATTATATTCATGATAAGCATTACAGAGTGAGAGAGAGAGAAGGATATGCAAGACTGAGACAAAGTGTGAGAGTAAATGTGTATGTGACCATGATGATGGAACTGTAGATCCTCCTTGCTCTGGCACTAAAACAACCATCTGCTGAATCTTTGTTTTTCAGACCTGAGACAACAACGAACCAGCTGTATGTGTCTGTGGGCATGTGTGTCTGTGCACGCGTGTGCGTGTTACCACACGAGAGAGGTGGAAAACAAGAACACCAGCAGTAGAAATGAAAGAGACGAACACCTGTGAGCTGCCAACACGATTCACGGTGCGAGTCACCTCACAGTAATGAATACATTAGGAGAGGGGTAGCGGCCCTCATGCCGCCAGAGGACTTAGTAATATACCCCTGCTATGAGGTTAGCTAGTGCCTGCACGGCATACGACATGCTACTTAATTCAACCTGGTTGCGGTTTATTCCCCTCCGACATAATTGGGAACAAAGCAAATTTAACCTTAAAGATTAAACAGCATAAGTTTGAATGTGGGCCGATCTTAAAGAGGCTATTAAGCATGATGGGTGGCGCTTATTCTGTGAGCAAAAATAATAGTCTTATTGTTTCATCTTCTGTATTCATTATATCTGAATCTCTGAGGACAGACTGACAGAGAAGTGAAGTTAAGCAAAAAGAAAATCTATTTTACTGTTCGAACACTCTGTTCAGGCTGTTTTCTACTGAATAATGCAGTTATGAAAAAATATATATTTTTGTAATGCTTGTATTGGTCTATTGAAATCTGACTAGAAATGTTTCAAAACATTGACGGAAACTCATAACATGTTTTATAAAAAAAAAAAAAAGGACAAACTGATTTCAATCCATTTAATATCAAGGGACTCTTATGGGAGTAAATAATATATTTTTTTAGCAATATATAAATGAAGGGCTCTTAAAGTTCATACCACCTTCACAATGGGTCTTTTTACAGATTTCTTTGAGTGACTCCAGAAGGTCATTGGGCATAATTTCTAAAGCCCACGTTTGAATAGTGTGACTTTCACAAAGTTGCTAATGGAAAAGTTTGAGCAACACTGAGTGACACCCAGCATTTGTTGCTTTGGTTCTCTGGATATTTCAAGCGTCTTGCAATAAACGGAGGCAGGTCGGCTCAAGTCCCTGCTCTGCATCTCCCAGTGGAGGACAATGAGTGTCACGTAAGGGCAAACTCAAGCCTCCGACACGCTCATAGAGTGGAGAGAACAGCACCTGACATGGTAAAGTGTTGAGAAAGGGCTCCAAAGGCCATCTCTGATGTCTTAAACAAGATCTGCTACGATGGTAAAATGCAAGACTGAGACTTTTTCTATAGCACTGATGGACAAAAGCCTGATGGAGATAAATAAACATCATTGCTTAGTAACACCCGGTCAGGTAGTGTATTTTACTGCCTGGTTGAACAGCAGTTCATCAAGGAACAATAACTTCTATAGAAGAAAGGGACTATGTATGCAAGTTTGTACTGCAGCAAGTCAACATGAAATGGTGTACACAACCCAGTTTAATGTGGTAATGAGATGCATTGCCGAGTTAAACAGGATTTACAATGGAAAAAAAATTAGGGCTGGGACTTGATTTTATTTATTGGGAAACTGATTGAATTGTTAAACGTAGTCTCTTTTGGGGGCCTGGGTAGCTCAGCAAGCACAGACGCTGACTACCTCCTCTGGATTCATGAGTTCGAATCCAGGGTATGCTGAGTGACTCCAACCAGGCTTCCAAAGCAACCAATTGGCCTGGTTGCTAGGGTGCATAGAGTTACGTGGGTTACCTTCCTTGTGGTTACTATAAGTTGGTTCTCGCTCTCGGTGGGGCACGTGGTGAATTGTGTGTTGATGCCGCGGTGAATAGTGTGAGCCTCCACATGCGCTAAGTCTCAGCGATAATGCGCTCAGCAAGCCACGTGATAAGATGCGTGGGTTGACTGTCTCAGAAGCGGAGGCAACCGAGATTTGTCCTCCACCACCCTGATTGAGGCGAGTCCACCTCGAGGAATCAGAGCGCGTTGGGAATTGGTATCCCAAATTGGGGAGAAAAAGGGGATAAATTTCACAAAAAGTAGTCTCTAATAATAAGGCTTGGTGACATCAGTGGAAAAAGTAAAGTTGTTTCAGAAAAGTCAACAAAATTACTGATGAAAATGTTCATTGGTGAAAGGCTTTTGAATTTTGCAACACTAACGAAGACAAGATGAATAAGATGCATCATTATTAAAATTGTTACATTATTATAAAAACATATTGTTGTCAAAAAAACTTGTATTGTGAATACGCTGTTTCCGTAAAAACAAAGTAGATAAAACATGGGAAATTAATAACAACGTATGAAGAATTCAGAATACAGTAACTTGAAAAGTAGCTAATACTTCAGTATATTCATGTTAGGCTATTATTTCAGGAGTTCAGGTTTTCGCAATGACAGTTGCATTTTGTTGTATCTTTCATATGTTTGATACATGTTTAAATGAATACATGTTTGTATAATTTTCTAAATGTTTGAATATTTTATTAAAGTTTGGTCTTAGTTTGACATATGTTTTTGTGATTTTGCACATTATCATCAACTAAAATATGTTGCTTTTGTTGACTAAAATTATATGCCATTTTAGTCAGATTAAAACTGAATAAATTAATGAATATAACGACAAAATATTGACTAAATTTTAAGGACATTTTTATTAAAAGACTACTAAGCTGAGCAAGTTATTACATTTTGATGAAAGATTACGAAGACAAACCTATTTATTTATTTGTTTTGTTCTTTCCTGTGTTTATGTATTTCCTAAGAAAACCGGATGTTTGGGTGAGACATATCAAAGACCTTGTTCCTTTTTTTATATATAGCTAGTTGCTTTTAGTTTAAAGGTGCACTCAGTCATTTTTTTCCTCATTAAAAAAGCTGTACTCCTTAAGAAATGAATTGCAATTTTGAAACATATGTATAAAATCATGACCACTCACATGAGATGAAGACTCCAGTCACATCAGTAACCTTATAAAAGCCATTTTATTCTACATAGAGAGGGTCCACACATAAGGGCTGCCATGTTAGTATCACATGACCAGTCGAATACTACTCGTTTAATCTCAGTAGCCACATTTTTATTGGAAACATTCACTCATGGATTAAATTAATAATGTCTGACTGTGAATTGTGAATTTTTACATTGGCATCTGTAACTGAAAACCATTGCGTTTGAATGATGCTGCATCCAGGCCACTAGGTGTAAGTCTAAGATGACAAGAACAAAAACTTACTAAGTGTACCTTTATGTAACAGTCATGAACCATGATTTGCTACTTGCTAGTCAGTTTCAGGTGGTATTAGTGGGAGGAACATTCTCATTTTAGAGAGTATCTGATTGGACAAAAATGTGTGTAGTGCAAAATGAGTCATCAATATTTTTGGTATGTTTTCCCAATAGAGGAAGACTGTAAATTTTAAATGTGTCTATCTGCTAAAAGTTAATTTGGTCAACTTTCAAGAGTACACTAGCACATACAGCAGATGGCTTTAAAGCTAATAGACATGGAATAAAAGAGACAAAACTCATGGGGTCTTGAAAGTAAGTCGATTTTGATTTCATGTTGACTTTAGAACAACAGAAAGATGGACAGACGAAAACTAAGTACATTTTGTTGACACCTAACAGCCCCCTCTTGTCAGCTGAAGTGGGTTACACCCTCAGAATGTGTGATGAATGGGGTGTCTGCACTGAAAACTGCCCCATCACATATAGTACAAAGACCTCAGTCAAATCCCAAGAAAAGAGAGAGGGAAAGAGAGCGGGGCAAAAAAACAACAAAACAAGAAATGGATGTATAATGTGAGTTGAAGCCCAGATGGGAGGATGAAGTGGGTAAGTAGAGGTAAAGAGAGAGGGAGAGAGAATGAAAGAGATGAATGCATCTCCTGTTCTTCAAGCAGCGTCTCAGTGTTGTCCAAGAATAAACAGGAAATGCAGCTGCGCTTGGACCACTCCCCTCCCCCTTGTCCCAAAATACCCCACATTCCAAACAAGCTTCCATCATCTCTCTCTCCAACTGACCAAATTTACTCCGGCTCAGAGATGTGGAAAAAAAGGAAAAGAAAAGGAGTGAAGTTTTTCGAAACATCTTCAACTGTTCCCACCTTTTGCCCAGGACTCATTCTTCTCTCTGTAATGCAGTTTTATAGTTAGAAATCTGGACACGCAGTTGTGTCATTTGACTAATCCCTCTTTCTCGAGAGCATAAAGAGGAGAATGGTGGCTTTGTGGCCATGGACAGTGTGGCAAAAAGAACTATATAGTACCAAATTGAGGTCGCCCAGAGACAATGGCTGCCCTTCAGCATGTATTCACAGATGTCTCACAACTCTATCAAATATGTCTCTCTCCCCGTAAAAGACTTTCGTCTTCCCAACTTACACATCAACAATAGGAGCAAGACTCCTGAACAGACCGCAAGCTCCCACCTTCTCCCTACCAATGGCCTTTGTCTCTCTTTTTGTCTTGCACCCTGACAGGGTGGCTAGAGTTCTGGTGAAGCACATGGGATCAAAATCCGAGCAAGAATCTTCAGAGTAAAGAGGTTTTCGGTTAGTAAACTTCTGTGCTGAATTACCAGTTCACACTTTTTGACACCTGCTCACATCGGTTACAGATATCAAATATCAGATATCAAATCAAATGTCATCTTTTCCAAAGCAATTCAACTTATTCTGGTGTAGCCCCCCACATGACTTTCTTCTGCACCTGATGTTAATCTTCTCTGATGGAGTGCTGCTCTTCATTTGGAGCATATTAACTGCCCTCTCAGACGAAAAAGGTCCAAAGAAAACATGCATATTCATGCAACCGGACCAATAGCGGGATTATGTCCATGAATACATTAGGGCTGGGGCAAGTAATTCTGCATACCAATGTAGACAGCTGACGTGCCCCATGTCAAACTGTCTCAGCTTTGCATTTTTGTATACATTTGGATAGCCATACCATGTGATCTAATTATACTTCTAATTAGATCATGTCTGTAACAGGAAGCAAGATTGTTTGCTGGACATTTTCCCATGCCATTTTCATACTGTAGCAATCACTGTCTTTCTTGGTGGTGAAATACAATAGAGAACGGAAAACAGATAATGATGTGTGTGTTATACAGGTAGGGTAAGTGGCCTGAAAACGTGTAGGGCTCAAAAATAACCCTGAATTTACTTTTGACTTTTTAAGTCATTTTTATTGGAAAATCAGTTTGGAACATATTCAAAAAGGACACTTCGAAGGGAGAGCAATAATGATAGCTACAGTATGTTGTAGGATCATTCCAAACAGAATTTCCAATACAGATTACTTAAAAAGTCATTAAAAAAATCTAAAGTGACACTTGACCACTTCTGAATGGAGCGCACCCTTTGATTTTATTATTTTAAGTACCCTGTCCCCCTCCTCTATGCAACCAAAAAAAAAAAGAATAAAAACATCAATCAAAGACCTGTTACTCAGCATAACAGCATTTATCCTACCACATTCAAGCTGAAATGCAATCCGTTGCTGTACTGGTCCATGTGCAAACCAGGCAGGCAACCCTTCCTCTCAAAGGTGATCTGACCCCAGTTTGAGTAGATGAATGTGGGGTGTGTTCGCCCTCCTCTGCGGAGCTGAACTGTGCTTCTTCACTAATAGAGATCTAAGCTCAGGACACATAGGTGATTACCTACACTCTCAGAGGTCACGTTGGGGTCATGAGTGTAGTGCAGCACCGCTGTCAGACAGACTGGCCGGGTGGCTTTGTAATTACCCATGAGGCTACGACAGTGGTGGAGATGCTGCATTGAGGGATGTTGAAAGCTGCATGCATCAACCTCTCTGATTGGGGTGAACAAGGGGCTGATTTGCATAAAGGGAGTGGTTTGATTAGTAGTTTTGTGTGCATTCTCAGATTCTTGGAAATGAGAGGTGTTAAAGTGAAATAAGAGATATGAAAGTTTGTATGACTTATCCAGTAAACTGATACACAACTGAATATATCAATGAGTGAATCAACTTTTAGCTGCATGGCTGGATGCTAGAGAATACACACACACACACACACACACACACACACACGAAAGAGAGTAGATCAAAAACTAGTGTGGCAGGGTAAGCAAGAGACAGACACAGTGGGTGTGGTGTCAAACCTCGGAGAGGCATTTTTTGGAAAATAATAATAAACATAAAATATCCATAAAAGGAGAAAATAAAGTGTGCAGGGAGAATGGTATTCAAAATAAAGGGGGAATCTGGCATCCTCACGGTGAGACGGGGCTCCGTGAAGGGCGGGGAAGTGTCTGTGTTTGCTACATGTTTGCTAGGGTGTTCTGTGGGTTTATAGGCATTGCTACGTGTTTGCTAAGGTGTTCTGGGTGGTTACTAGGGCATTGCTAGATGTTTGCTAGGGTGTTTTGTGGGGTTACTAGGGTGCTGCTAGGTGTTTACTATGGTGATGTGGGTGGCTACTAGAGCATTGTTAGGAGTTTGCTAAGATTGTTTTGGTGGTTACTAGGGCATTGCTGGGTTTGCTAGGATGTTCTGTGTGGTTACTAGGGCATTGCTAGGTGTTTGCTAAGGTGTTTTGGGTGGTTACTAGGGCATTACTAGGTGTTTGCTAGGGTGTTCTTGGTGGTTGCTGTGGTTGCTAAGGCATTGCTACCTGTTTGCTAGGGTGTTCTATGAGTTTACTAGGCATTGCTACGTGTTTGATCAGATGTTCTGGGTGGTTACTAGGGCATTGCTAGATGTTTGCTACGGTGTTCTGTGGGGTTACTAGGGTGCTGCTAGGTGTTTATTAGGGTGTTCTGGGTGGTTACTAGTCCATTGCTAGTTGTTTGCTAAGATTTTTTGGGTGGTTACTAGGGCATTGCTGGGTTTGCTTGAGTGTTCTGGGTGGTTACTAATTTGTTGCTAGGTGTTTACAAGGGTGTTCTGGGTGGTAACTAGGATGTTGCTACGTGTTTGCTAGGGTGTTCTAGGTGGTTACTAGGGCATTTCTAGGGTGTTCTGGGGGGTTACTAGGTGTTTAATAGGGCATTACTAGGGTGTGGCTAGGTGTTTACTTGGGTGTTCTTGGTGGTTACTAGGACATTCTGCGTGGTTACTAGGGTAATGTTAGGGTGTTTGCTAGGTGTTTGCTTGGGTGTTCTGGTGGTTGCCAGGGGCTGATTGCACCAGCCGTGCGTAAGTTACAACTTAGCATTGTTTTGGCGTAAATGGCCATTAAACAACAATTTACCCAATTTGTAAACTAAATATTTACCAGTAACCACCGACATGGTTACAAAATATACAACACCTACAAAATATATTAGGATATTAAAATGAATGTAAATTTTTTCCAGTCTGTAGCTGAATATTTATTTATTGCCCCTTATTAATATTAAATATCGTACCTGAATATTATTTATAAATGTAATTATAGGCCTACTATTTATTATATTAACTCATTCTTTATGCATCGTACTTTAATTAAAATGTAATGTATTAGTGTTAACAGTTAGGTGAGACAAAAAAGACTTTACCATGACAAGATAAAACTGAAATGCACGGCTTTTCAACACTTCTGTTTACACATTTGAAGGCTGCTTATTGAATCAATAAAGGTAAACATCATATTATGCAACTACACATTGCTTTAAGGAGAGCTTACAACCTACTTGCTAAGTCTTGCGTAAAGAAAAGGTGATGCAACCAAATTAGGCACTTATTTACAAACTAACTAGTAGTTTCTAAGGCCTTAGTTTGAACTTTATGCCCAAACTTATGTGAGTCCTTATGACAGTCGGTGCAACCCTACCCAGGTGCTTATCAAGTAAGTTCTTCATTAAGTCTATAAATATGGTCCCTCCATTACACCCCCCCCCCCCACCCCCCCATCCTCAACAAGCTGCGTGATTTAAGGTATCATTCATGTCCATGGCACAAATGGTGCAGGATGAGTTACATGCCTAAGTTTAAAACTTAGGATCAAAAGTTTGTTCCAGTAGGTACTGTACGAGCAATAGGTGTCAAGTATAAGCAATAGTTATAGTGATGCTCCCTCTACATTGTTGTCTGAGGACATCAAAAACAAAGAGGTGGTCTGTTCTGAACTCCAACAGCATGTACTCCAGGTGAATAAATGTTTTATCCAAGCCATCTACAGACAGAGGGCAGTCACAGCGGATCTGGGTGCTTATGATAGCTCAACCTGTTATCTGAAAGCAACTGAAGTCACGAAGAGTGAAAGACAATGGAGACATCAGCTAACACACTTTGACAGCACACCCTTCAGAAGAGTTAATAGACTCTGACACGATGTGTGTGTGTGTGTGTGTGTGTGTGTGTGTGTGTGTGTGTGTGAGAGAGAGAGAGAGTGTGTGTTTGTGTGTGTGTGTGAGAGAGAGAGAGAGTGTGTGTTTGTGTGTGTGAGAGAGAGAGAGAGAGAGAGAGAGAAACTGTCATCAGAACAGACATCTTATAGACTGACACCTGAATTTCATCACAAACAACCACACACACACACACACACAGAGTCATGTATTATTTACCCTGGTGACCACTAGGACAGCATTCCCCTGGCGGTCCCCAAACGCAGGGATGAGAGGATTAAACATTTAACAGCGCATGACAAAATGGAACAGAATGAATAAATAAACTGAAATGGCCCCTGAATGCACAGTCAGTGAGTGGCAGGCACATATCCCTATCCATGCCACCAGAAAACACTCACATGCGCACACGCACACACACACACACTCTAGCACCAGTAAAAAAAAACAACAACAACAACAAAACAAAAAAAAAAAAAACAGTGAAAACCAGGGAGAACAATGAAAATTAAAACTAAAAATGTACAAAATTTTGTAAATCTCAAATACAAATAAAACATTACTGGAAAATGAAACTAAAGTAAATTCATTTTATTGCTCGAAAACCAACCAATACTAAAGTGAAATAAAATAAATGAGGTAAAATATACTAAAATAAAATAAAAATGACCAGAAATTGTTTTTGGTTTCAGTTGCTGATATATGGTATATTATAAAAAATGGAAGCTTTTAAATCTCTACTTTATTAAACATGAAGTATTCAGGCCAGTCATTAGAAATTAAACAGAAGAGAATGCAACAGTTTTAAAGGCGCAGTATGTAAGATTCAGAAACCCTTGTTAATAATGACACCTGTGGCCATTAAGTGAACTGCAGCCAGCTACTTGTTGCTAGGGACGCGAGCAAGCATTGAACAAAACAATGACATAACATACAAAGAGACTGAACGTGATTCACCGACATCATGCTGACAGATGAGGTAGCATAATTAAAATTACACAGTTACAATTGTTTTACTACAAACTTTGAGACTGCATATTATATTTGACTTTCCAGTGTTGGAACGGGGCTAAAACCAAGTGTGGAGATAGGTCTGACTATGCAAGACTGTAGTTTGAAGTAATCACTTTTCTTTGCATGATACATTGACTGCATTTATACGATAGCCTATGTCGGCGTTAGCTAGCTAACCAGCTTTATCAATAGCTGTTAGCTAAATCTGGTGGATGATGACAGTAGCTGTTTATAAAATAGACTGTACATTATAAATATGTTGACACAATTCAGTATCACAACTGTCATTTTGATATATCGTTATGCTATCGTTTTATAATAATAGAATGTATATATTTTCTGTATAACCAAGTTACGTTACACTAATGAATGGAGCTTTTTCCATTATCTTGAACATTGTCTAGTATTCATTTCATGTGTTATTGTAGTTTACCTTGCTGAATAATTACAGATTGACATTGACATTAACATTAACCTGACTTTTAGTATAAAGAGAAGAACGTTGAAATTTTCTGAAAGTAACCAAGCAAGGTATCTTGCAATTCGTCAGCGTTAGCAGGCATGATCAAGTTAGCTAAAATTACACAGATCAATCTTTATGGCACTATATTTCACATGCTTTGCAGTTATGTAAGCTTTCCTGTCCAATAAGAAGAATGCCAATTCAGGGTCGGTTTTGATCCACAAAACCGAACGAAGGTCCCTTCAGAAATCAAATGCCCTGCCGATGTTCACTCTAGTTTTCGCCCGACCACGATCACATTCCCGCTTAACCAGGCAGGATTCAATAGATAAATGTATATATGTATATATATATATATATATATATATATATATATATATATATATATATATATATATTTTTTTTTTTTTTTTTTTTTTTTTTTAATTTGGCTTACTCTGAGTTTAGGAGTCGGTGTTGTGCTGGGAGCCATCTCTAAGATAACATTACCTAGTGTTGCAGACTGTCTGCTGACGCTGTTGAATAGCAGAAGAGAAACTACTGTCTGAGGCAAGGCTCTCGGGAGCGCACATACACGTCACATACTTTGGATTTTCCCAGCAAAAGCGACCCGCTCCCTTCGCATGAAAATCAGTCTACAGGCTTTAATAGGCAACCTAGGAAGTCGGGAAGGGCTCATTTTTTAAGTTGCCTTACAAGCCGTTCACACATTGGCAAAAAAAAGGCGAATATTACATGAACATTTTTGCATATTGCACCTTTAATGTCAAATTAGGTCAATGTGTTAATTGTGCTAAATATGTTTAACAGCATGAAACATACCGAAATATCTCATTAAACATGTTTACTTTGGCAACCCTTAAAAATACTAAAGCTAAAATAAATAAATATACTGAAAAATAAAACCTATCAAAATACAATCAGCATACATTGTACATTGGCAATGCATTATTAAACACTAAACATAGAGATACTGTATAAAACAAACTGAATACTGTTTAATTACTGTAAGTTTAATTTGCTGAAATTTTTTAACTATTAAAACTATTATTTTCTCTGTCTGTCGTTCAGTCTCTACTGCGCACAGGCTGGGTCTCTCTTGCGCGTTTTCGGTTTGACAATGACTGGTTTAGATTACAGTGAGTGAGTTTTTTTTCAGGCGACGCTAAGAGATACGGCAGCATGCCCATATCTCTCTTACACCTAGGTCCCTGTTGCAGGTGAAGTCTTTATTCTCCATACAGTAAATCCACTCCCTTGTTTATTACGTCCGGGGCATGCGTTGCACATAATGAATAAGAGTGCACTGCTCTAAACAATCAGTTTCTGTGCTAGGATGTGCAGTTGCAGAGGCACTAAAACCACCATGTAAAGGGGGTGCCGGCGGCTCACTAAAGGTGGCACAATTGGACCACACATTTTTTTTGACGCATTAAACATTCAACTATTAATTGCCGAAACTAACGCGTTAAATTTCCCAGCCTATAAAATAGAAATAAAAACTACAAAAATAATGTTAAACTATATTACCCTTCCTAGCACACTCTTAGCTCTTGAACTACATATCTGAAACTAAAGTGACCCGTCATGTCATACTGATAGCATCAGAAAAAGCTATAAAACTAACAGCTCCTCTCTCTTCTCCAAATCCAATAGCTTAAAGTGTGTGTGATCATTATTTTGCTAAGAGAGCTAGTGGCGTGGTCAAGCTTTGCTGTGAATACTAAATGGCAGATGACCTTGGATGGGGCAGACCTACTAGCAATTCATGTTGATGACATCAGAAAAGGCAAGAGAACCCCCTGCCGGCTGAGACCTTACCAATAGCACTGTCGGAAATGCCCCCTTCAGCTACCATCTATAACATGGTGCCCTAAAGTGGACCAATTAGGCTAAATTTACCTTTAGAAGCATGTTATGAGACATGTAGAGTACTGAAGATTTAATAAGGCTGTTTTCATTGTTTGATTGCTTGGTCCGAACACAAGTTTGATTCCACCCCAATCCCCTTGCAGTTCTCTGTTCAAACTGTATTTTTGGGTCAGAAAAAGTGGTTTGTTTACACTATTATAAGTGTGTCTGGGAGCAAAGACCCAAATTAGACATCATCAATAGCAGTTTAGGGGGGATTGTTTTCAAACCAACTGCAAACCATATCAAAGTTCACATGAACCACACCTAGACCACCTTTTTAAGCGGACTTGGTTCAGAAAACTGCTTTTTCAACGAATCAACTGAACCATACTCAGATGCCAAACTCACTTGGATCCACATCACAAGCTTTAGTTTGAAAGTGTCTTCAAAGACTCGAATAAGGGACACTTGTGCCATAAACAAATCTTTATGGAATCCATTTGTGTCTGATATTGTATAATTGTGTGTGTTGGTGTGCATTTGTTGGGGTAGACATACGTGACCATATATGTTGGCATTAACAATGTGCGCGTATGTTTTTATGTAGGTGTACGGGGTGGGGGGGGGGGGGGGTGTTTGTGGGTGTATGTAATTGCGTGTCTTTGTGTCTGTGCGTGTGTGTGGGTGTGCGTCTATAATTGTGTGTGTCCTCCTTATCTGTTCCTTCTCTCCTTCAGTTCATTGGCAGACTAGCCGAGCTCAAACTGTTCAGCTGCAACTGGTCCAAGCCCAGTAATTACAGCTTGTCAGAAAGAATTAATTTTCTAATTTCTCATAAAGATGTGTAAAAATTACCATGTTATTATACACTGACACTCTCCAGAGGTACACGCCAAATTTAATTTAGAATTTTTCCCGCACATTAAATTAAATCCATAAATAAGAGTTTAGGCATTGGTAGGGAAGCATATGTTCGTTAGGCCGAGCAGGCTGCTTGGGCCCATGCTAATGTCTATTGAAATGTTTTAATAGCTCGTGCCTTCTAAGCACCAATAAATTTATATGATCACAACAGGCAATGTGCACGGCCAATAAGTCGTGCCACTGCTGCTGTTGGCCTCCGGAGGAAATGCAGGTAGGAAAACTGGAGGAGAGAGAAGCAGATACATCAGGAGAGAGATGCTGGTTGAGGATGGATGGATGGATGGATGGATCCACCAATGAAACACAAGATCAATCGTTCAACTATCTATAGTGTGGATAAAAGAGAAAGATAACACAAATAAATATGTTTGCTGCCTGCCAAAACTCCATGCACTTTACATGGCTGCCCACAGAGAGAAAGAATGTGAGACATGGAGGAGGTAGAGAAAGAAGGAGATCGGTTGGTTGGGGATGAAGGCATAGGAATGGTGGATCCCTGCTGTGAGGGAGCACAGGATGGCGGTCTCCCACTGGCACTGCACACAGACAGTGGGTCGTCGTACACAGACTCACACACAGTGGGCAGTGCCACATTCAGATAGACAAAAATAGACCAAACTCACACGTACCACCAACTGAGTCTCATAGGCTTCATGAAACATGACTAAAAGTTGTGAGACAGTGTCCTCTCTGACACACAGGAGCCCGTCTCTAATAGGACCATAACTACACACACAGATATGCATGGCACACATACATGACAAAAATGGCCACCCACAGCCCTGTCCACCCACAAACACAGATGAACAGACATACAACCCACCCCCAATATTCATTCACTCAGACATACAACCTCGCTGAAGTGCTGATTTCTGATGGCACTCAACAGGAGAGTCACAGTGTGTAAGTGTGTGAACGCTTTGCCAGGAGAACATATGCTGGCCAAAGAGCCATGAGGCAATGTCTCCTACGTGATCAGAGCTTTCAGCATATTAATACACTATCTAGTGGTTCTCAAAGTGAGGTTGTTCACTTTCACACATTATAATTTGCCACGGTGAATGTAGGAACTAATGTGCAATTATTTTGTCCTGTGTGTCACGATATATTTGGGGGACCCAAGATGCAGGATGGCTATGAAAGGTGTTTTACTGAAAAGAAAAGAAAAAAAAAACTCTCAAGAGGGAGAGAAACAGACAAGGAAAACTAAACCAAACAGGAAACAAAAACTTTCACTAGGGAGAAAAAACAAAACAAGACAGAAGGAACTGAGAAGAGAAGGAACGGATAACAGGACAGGATACAAACAACATGACCAGAACTGAACATAACACAACGATCTGATGGGAAAGACAAGACAAAGGAGAGAATATATAGAGGAAGGGAAGATTGAACACAGGTGCTGCCAATAATCACAAGCAGCACGAATCAGTGCTGCCATGACAATGCTGATTGCGCTGCTGAGCATCACCCTTGGGAAACACGAGGGAAGGAGGAAAACAAAAGCACATGGACAACCTGAGAGAGAGGTGGAGGAAACTGTTAAAATCCTGCCAGACCAAAATGGCAGGATCATGATACTGTGCCTTTTTCTCCTGTCAGCTGATTGCACTGCTGAGCAGTACCCGTGGGAAACATGAGGGAAGGAGGATTATCCAGGATGGGATCAGCAGGATAGACCACAGTGGAACACCTGGGCTAGGCTTAGTGGCTTGATTAAGTGACTTGACTTGGCTAGGCTTGGTAACCTGACTGAGCCAGCAGTCTTGACTTGATGAGGTGACTTGATTAGGTGTGAAGGTTTGGCTTGAAGTGGCTGCTTGACTTGAATGGGCTGCTTGACTTGACGTGGTGGCTAGGCTAAGTGTAGCGGCTTGACTTGATGTAGTGTCGGTACTACTAGGTGTGATGGCTTTATTTGGTAAGCAGGCTCCAGGAGATAGTTTAATGGAATGAGCGGGATCAGGTGTTTCTAGGATGGGAGTGAGGACGGACGGTTCCAGGACGGGAGTGAGGACAGATGGCTCCAGGATGGGAGCTAGGACAGACGGCTCCAGGATGGGAGCTAGGACAGATGGCTCTAGGACAGGAGCGAAGGCAGACGGCTCTAGGACGGGAGCGAGGACAGACGGCTCCAGGACGGGAGTGAGGACAGACGGCTCCAGGACAGGAGTGAGGACAGATGGCTCCAGGACAGGAGCGAGAACAGATAGCTCCAGGACGGGAGCGAGGACAGACAGCTCCAGGACGGGAGCGAGGACAGACGGCTCCAGGACAGGAGTAGAATCAACCATGGAAATGACTTCAGTGGCCATGAGCACTGGCAGTGACAGGGGAATGGCCTCCATGGCCGTGGACACTGGTAGCGGCAGGGGAATGACCTCCATGGCCATGAGCAAAGGCTGTGACAGGGGAACGGCCTCCGTGGTCATGAGTACAGGCTGTGACAGGGGAATGGCCTCCATGGTCATGAGCACAGGCTGTGACAGGAGAACGGCCTCCATGGTCATGAGCACAGGCTGTGACAGGAGAATGGCCTCCATGGCCGTGAGCACTGGCAGAGACTGGGGAATGACCTCCATGGCCATGGGCACTGGCAGAGACTGGGGAACAACCTCCGTTGCCATGAGCACTGGCAGAGAATGGGGAATGGACTCCATGGCTGTGGACACTGGCAGCACCAGAAGAGTAGGGGCCCTTCTCCTTCTCCTCCTCTTCCAGCGGTAAGAAGCACTGCAGTGTTAATGACCACTGACTCCTGGTGGTCGGCAGTGAGAACAACCGGCGCCTCCTGGTGGTCGGCAACGAGAACGGTCGGCAGTGGGAATGGACGCCGCCTCCTGTCGGTTGGCAGCGGGAATGGACGCCGCCTCCTGTCCTTTGGCAGCGGGAACGTTCGCCATCTCCTGACAGCTGGCAGCGAGAATGGCCGCCGCCTCCTGACGGTCGCAAGGGGAACGGCCGCCGCCTCCTGCCGATCGACAGCGGGAACAACCGCCACCTCCTGGCGGTCGGCTGTGGGAACGGCCGCCACCTCCTGGCGGTCGGCAGCATGCTTCCTCTGGCGACCACATCAAGAAGCCTGAGAGGCAGTTGACTTGGTCGTCTCCTGGTGGTCAATAACGGGCTCATCCAGGCGGGCCATCTATGCAGGCCTCTCCAAAGACACTGACAGAGAGGGATATGGAACTTGGTGTTCCACCCTTACAGTAGACTTTCCATCTCTGCCAACCAGCAGAGGTGGTCCACCAAATCCCAATGAATCTAACCCAGCTCCTCTGGATGGATGAGCTTGTCCAGACCTGCCAAAAAATACAAACAACACGACCGGAACTGGAGACTGAACATTACACAACAATCTGTTGGGGAAGACAAGACAAAGGAGAGAATATAAAGAGGAAGATTGAACACAGGTGCTGCCAATAATCACAAGCAGCGTGAATCAGCACTGCCATGACAATGCTGATTGTGCTGCTGAGCAGCACCCATGGGAAACACGAGAGAGGAGGAAAGCAAAGGCACATGGACAACCTGAGAGAGAGGTGGAGGAAACTGTCACAATCCTGCCACATAACGAATATAACCAAACCAAAATGGCAGGATAATGATACTGTGCCTTTTTCTCCTTTTGTACTGTCAGGTAGGCTCACAGCCCCACACTTGTGTGCACGGCAGATTCAATTGATTGAAGAGGACAATTTTCAGTGAATTAATAAACATTTCAGACTGTTTCTTACAGAATGTTGTCAAATTGCTTCAGAAGACTTGAAATATAGCGCACAAGTGATATGAACAACTTACAGTATATGGTGCTTTAATGTGCATTTGAGCTTGACTTTTACAAACATGATCCTCTTATCCCTTATCCTTGTGTTTCATAGATGAAAAAAGTCTGGTTTGGAACGACGAGAGTGAGTATGATGAAAGAATGTCAATTTTTTGGTGAGCCAAATTAACATTGCTCCTAAAAGCAGTATTACCTTTTCATTTATTCTAAGTACATATGTAGGCCTAATTGAAATGCTTTATGTATTTATGTAACACAGAAAATATACATAAAATAACAGAACAATGTAGGCCTAGTGACAAGAAATTCATTCAGATTTTTTTTTTTCAATGAAGAGTGGAACCTTCCATTATTAAGCAATTCAGTAAAAACTAAAAGAAAACATTTAGCTTCCATTCTATTGTTTTTAATAAACTTTTTTCATGACATTAAGCTGAAATAAAAAGCAGTTTGTTTTAAAGGCTTTTTTATTTTTCTATAATTGTTTTCATCCTAACATTAGGTGGGGGGTGCAAAAGTTTAGCAAGTTTCAAATGGGGAGTTATAAAAAATGAAAATAAAATTGAGAACCACTGTACTCTACAAATACCTCAAAAAGTATTTGGACACATTAGCCACATTTAAAAATATATGAATTTCATTGCAATATTAAACATTAAATATCAAACCAAGTGGCATCTGCAAACAAATGATGCTAGAACCTTTTCAGAACTAATTTCACTGTTCTTTGAAATTTTTTGTAATTAAGTTTAGCCAAATGGTCCTAAGGTCATTTTTTGTGGATATATGTGGTCAGTTCCCCTCAAGTTCACACAGGTGTCCTAGCAGAATAACCAAAAGTATATTTCATCACATTAAATATGGACATGTTCCACTAACATTTGACAACCATAACAAATATCAAAGTATCATAACCAAGTATGCAAATACTTAATCTACATTTTGAACATTATATCTAAAACTTCCTTTTGTGTGTTCTGCTTGAAAAGTGTGTTGGTGCTATCCTTGTCAGAAAAAACAAACTTGCTTTGATACTTTGTTATCTAAAGCAATGAGGCCTATATACTTACATCCGCAAAACAAAAAGAAAAAAGAAAAACACAAGATACCAGACATTACTGTCCTTTTTTGGTTGTAGTGCCAAAGTAAAAGAACATGGGGAGAAATAAACACTATACAAATGAGATGTGAGAGCCATAATAATGAGACATGAGAGAAAAATGAATGCAGTGTGAGCTTGTGAGGGCCTTGGCAGATGCACATATTACGTACCAGTCAGTTGTGTTGAGGCCCCTTGTGCTGAAAGAGTTCTGTCCTTGTGTCTGTCTCTACCTGAATAAAATGAAAAGTAAAAGAACAAGTTATAACCTTCAATCAGGCTCTCCAACCCTCTCATATTCTGAAATGTTTCACGGCTTGAAGAGGTTGTGAGATGGTCGATCAAAGTATCAACTTGTGTTGCCTTGAAACTATAATTTCTCCAAGTCTTCATTTTAGGCCAACAGGAAAACTGCTGTAACAGAAGATGGACATTGTGTAGACTTTGCTGTTCATAAACAACTTAAAACATCCTTAATCCCCTTCTCAGAACTTATCATTGCATTTGTAAATGGTACAGTACTTAAAATGTCACGTCCAGTGTTTATGAGTGTAAGCATGTGGAATGGAGAGGATTCTAGAAGCTTTATCAGAGTTCTTGGCAAGCTTTCGTTCTCCTCAACAAACCCAGCGCTAAGTCTTATATCATCCCTCTTAGAACTGGATTGGTAAACCATGTCATTTGTGAGTAGTTTTGGGAGATTTAGACCACTGTCCCTTTGCTAACACATCAAACCAGATGAGATTTAGGGGACGTGGTTGTATATGTCTTTGCTGGAACATTGTGGGGATGTGCTGCTTGTATAGTCAGAGAAACCTTTGGGATCTTTCATTATATGAGCAGAGCTTCATTGTAAGTTTCTAATCTTGCACGCTGCCGTATATAATCCACCAAGAAAACTTGCATGTCATCGTTGTGAGGAGGAAATGGAATGTGTTTGAATGACTTAACCTCAAATGAACATACATGAAGTTCTGACAACAGACAGTGGGTCTTTTAGGTCATCATGACCACACTGGTGCTATTCTGGAAGGGGTAGCGTTTATGCTCACTGAATTGGCAGAGATGCCTGTACAGCGGCATTAAGATGAAGTCGGGCTCAGTGTAAAATAGGACAATAGAGAGCGGGATCTGAGATGATTCTTGTAGTTGTGCGTGTGTGTTTGCATGGGTAGGTGTGAGGGAACAAGACAATACATTTGAGCGCATTAAAAAGAGTGCATGTCTGTAGAAGAATTCATTATATGTCCTCAAACACACACACATTTGTTTATATACTGTATGTACACAGAGCCTATACAGGTAAGACTGTGCATGTTAGCTTATACAGTTGTGCTCAAAAGTTTGCATACCCTTGGAGAACCGGTAATATATGTACCATTTTTAAAGAAAACATGAGTGAGCAGGCAAAACATTTCTTTTGGGATTCATATTCAACTGTAGGTTATAACAGAATGGCACAATCATAAAACAAAACATGGCAACAAAGAAAAAATGAAATGACCCCTGTTCAAAAGTCTGCATACCCTTTGTACTTAATACTGTGTATTGCCCCCTTTAGCATCAATGACAGCGTGCAGTCTTTTGTAATAGTTGTCTACGAGGTCCCAAATTCTTGCAGGTGGTATAGCTGCCCATTCGTCTTGGCAATATGCCTCCAAATCTTTCTTAGTCTACCTGACCTTGGCTTGGTATCAAGAGATCCCCGAATTTTCCACTTCTTAATAAGTGATTGAACAGCACTGACTGGCATTTTCAAGGCTTTGGATATCTTTTTATATCCTTTTCCATCTTTATAAAGTTCCATTACCTTGTTACGCAGGTCTTTTGACAGTTCTTTTCTGCTCCCCATGGCTCAGTATCTAGCCTGCTCAGTGCATCCATGTGAGAGGTAACAAACTCATTGACTATTTATACACAGGCACTAATTGCAATTTAAAAAGCCACAGGTGTGGGAAATGAACCTTTAATTGCCATTTAAACCTGTGTGTGTCACCTTGTGTGTCTGTAACAAGGCCAAACATTCAAGGGTATGTAAACTTTTGATCAGGGCCATTTGGGTGATTTCTGTTATCATTATGATTTAAAAAGGAGCCAAACAACTATGTGATAAAAAATGGCTTCATATGATCACTATCCTTAAAAAGTTTTTTTGCATGATCAGTCATATTTTCAAAATCAGTGCCAAAGTTTCACAATTTCTGCCAGGGTATGCAAACTTTTGAGCACAACTGTATGTGTCAAAGCATCCATGTGTGTGTGTATATCCTGCAAATGTGTGAGTGTCAGCACCAGGCCTCTGCTTAAAGCAGCCTTATTTATTCCTGTCAGCCCATAACGCCAGCCTGAGTGCCACACTGATTGAAATCTCCATTTGTGTGCTAGTCTTCAGTGATGTGGCTTTTCTCTCCCCCTCATCTCATGATGGAAGCCTGTACTGTTAATCTGAGAGTGGCCCCTGAAAGGCCGAAAAGAGTTGCTGGGCTGAATGCATTTTTTACCTCCCCTGTCTTGCTCTATTCAAACGTGGGGCGTGAGAGCTGGCGGCTAACATCTCGACAACAATACACGGCCAAAGCATTACAAACCTTCCTTACACAAACTACTCTGTCTCTAGGAGACTTGTTTTTCCCACATCATCTTCTTCCTCACAGAATAATAGTAATGTCCCCCATTATGTCACCTCAATATACAGAAGATATGTACTAAAGGACATAATGAGAGAGTAAAATGGCTGATAAGGGCAACACAAATGGATCCATGTTGCAAACTTGTAGATTTCAAGAGGAAATGCAGTTAAAAGAACAATTAGACCATCTTTTTGCAGGATTGTGGTGAAATAATAATGACAAACTTTCAGATTGTGTGCAACAGTCTGGTTCTGGAAGTAAAAACCCACTCATTTTCACCATGGGTGAATGAATGTTTAACAATAACTTATAAACCTTTAAAGACAGGCCTAGCTTTAGGTCCGAGGTTGGCAATCAATGGTATGTACTTCTGCTGAAGTCATCAGTCTGCGTTATTAAAAAAATTGTGTTCAATAGCGTAATTGCTGGTAAAGAACTACACTACCTAAGATCCTTCAGAGAAGTATCCACCAATCAAAAAATGGGGGCAAACAAAGTGCACCAAAAGAGTCCAGCAGCGACTGCCCGCTTTCATGATGCAATGTGAATGCCATCGAGTCTGCAGACTACTTTTATATTTGTATATATCTGAATAATTTACAATAAACTTAAAAAGTAGAGTTTCTATACTAATAATCAACTTAAAAAAAACAAAATAGTTTTATATTTTTAAACGTTTTTTTTTTTATTTATGTCATTTGCAATGCTTCATGGGATTGTAGTTCATTCCCTCATTAAAGAGGTTAAGAACCTTTGACTTTTTTGTCTGATTTTCAAATACTTTTCTGCTTCAAATCAAAGTCTGTAATGTTGTGATTCACCTCGAAGCTGGTTGGCTTAGAACTCTTTTATGAAGTATTTTTGAAATACCTATGGATAAAATACTTCTGGAATCAAGACGGCTGAAAAAGTGGGCGAGCAAAGTTGCGCTCTATCCAGAGCAGGGCTTTCTGGGTGTTGATTTTGCACTCTATACTGAATACAAGGGTGTGGTCAAACGTTAATAATCCGAGACATTCACCAGACCTTTAGCTTCATTCAGATGGGGCTCAAAGGGCACTTACAGCATTAGATTGAAAATGCAAAACTAGGAGATTGCTGGTCAACAAGATGCTACAGATCTACTATTGCAAATACAATGTCAGTGTGGATGGGGATGAGAAACAATGATAATTGTGTCAGATGCAGAATTGCAAACATAGATTAACAAAATGAGTTCAGAGTCTGCCGGCATCCTGGACTGAACGTCAAGCAACCCATGAGCTATGCGTATCGATGGACTCCATTAGAGACAGAAGAAGAATAAGATCTCATTGTTGATCGGGCTGGAATTCCCCTCTGAGGCCAAATAAGTCCGATCCTTTGTTCTCTGGCTTCTGTGACAGAACACTTATATAATGCAGTCATAGAAAATGGGGACTATATCAGGCCGTAAAGCGAAGTGGGTCTGTGGCCTGTTTGCTTGCATGGACAGATGGAAAGATGAAGGAATTGAGAGATCATACGACTGTTGTCTTACATAAGGCCCAGAAAAGATGCCCGAAACATAGCATCATGGCTCTTTCACATTGATAAAGAGATGAGAAAAGGATAGAAAAGATGAAAGGAAGGGGTCGTACAAAGCAAGTCTAACAGCGGAAGTCACTATCACTGTACAGTTTTGCTATTTTGTGTTTCCTCTTTGTCAACATCTACTTTTAAGGTTGGTGATGCTTTTAAAGGACTGTTTGTTGGCCTGAATCGAGCAGGGCAAATGACTCATGCTCCTTTGCCCCAACAAACAGAAAAGATGAGGAAATACAGAAAAGAAGACAATGGACTGACTTATGTGAGACAACTGCAAGTCAGAGAGAGAAGCGGTCATATATCAGCAATGCCAAGTTCACATAAAACTTTAAACTTTAATTCTGAAGGCTTCTTTCTTTGTGGCTCTGACTAAAACAGGTGGAGAGAGTAATATCAAAGTGGAGGGAAAACAGCCAAGTAAATTCATTAGGGATGCAACTAACAACTATTTTGAAAATTAATTTATCTGTCAATAAATTCTACAATCAATGAATTTGAAAAGACAACTTTTCCAACTGTTTTCTGTATTTTATTGAATTGCTGTGCTATTTTATTCCACATTTATCCTTTAAACAATGTGCAAATTGAAGGCTACAAAACAAAAAGTGTGAACATGTCACAATGTCATGAAGTCAACCGTCATTGATTCTCGTGTCTCCTGACCGATCGCGATGAGAAAAACTGAACCAGCATAAATTGGTTTCAAATATAATTTAACAATAAACAAGCATAAACAATAAACTAAGACATCCGTTGTCAACTATGTTAATTAAATCCATTGATTATTACCGATTTAACTGATTAGCTGTTGAAGACCTACAATTCAAAACACAGAAATCCACATTTTTATTGCTACACACTCATGGCTGAATGTTGGGCCAGTATTATTGCAATCAATATTTTCAAACTCAGCACGACAAAGAAAATGTTAATTGAAGTGAAACTAGTTTACACAAGACCACTGTTTTCAAACAATTAAGTTGTTTTATGCTATTCAGATCACATACAGGAAATGAACGGAGATAGAGGAAAATGAAAGATATCTCTCCTGACTCAGTGTGACTGTGAGGTTAGCCTCTGGAGTGAGCAAAACAAAGAGATTAACCTATTTACATCTGTTACCTTCTTTAATGGCTTTTTGTACGGCTAATTTCAGCCATCTGCGTTCTCTCTAAAGACTTTGTCACACAAAACTAATAAAAGTCATCTGGCACACACAATTAGAGAACACAGAACTGTACAGAGAGGCAGAAAGACTCAATGACACTAGGGTAGACAAACAAACAAACACACACAAAGACACACACATCATGCAGCTGGACATATGACTGGGCATGCATTCCCTGACATAAACGAATCACATGCTTGCTGAGTGACTGACAAACAGAGATTAATATGCAGATTTTCAAAGTTAATTTATGTGCTGTAATGTACAGGAGAAAAGTATTTCTATTCTAAGGCACATGGACTTCCCCTTTAGATCACAGTTTGTGTATGGGTTAAATGGCAAAAAACTTAAGTTCTTACAGGTAGTTCATCTGAAGATTGTTCTGGACTTCTTGCCTTAACTCCCATTTCAGATTCAGTAGGTGTGCCCAAAAAACTGCCTGTCTAAAAATTAGGCTTTGAAGACATTTAAAAATGTAGAGAGTCATCTTTTAAGACAATAGACCCTATAATGTGATGGGTAGGTGCTTTTTCAAAATAGATGATTTTAACAAATTTATTATTATTTAACAAGCTTCATTTTTGCGAAGAAACACTAGTATTTATAGTATATACACTACTGGTCAAAAGTTTTGAAACACACATTCTTTATTATAATTTTTTTCACATTTTAGAATAATAGTAAAGTCATCAAAACTATGGAATAACATAAATGTAACTATGGAAATTATGTTGTGACTAAACAAAATCCAAAATAAATCAAAATTGTTATATTTTAGCATCTTCAAAGTAGTCACCCTTTGCCTAGAATTTGCAGACATGCACTCTTGACATTTTCTCAACCAACTTCTTGAGGTATCACCCTGGGATGCTTTTTAAAAAGTACTGAAGGAGTTCCCATCTATGTTGGGCACTTATTGGTGGCTTTTCTTTATTATTTGGTCCAAGTCATCAATTTCAAAACCTTTTTTTTTATTTTTATAACATTTTAGTTTTATAATGAAATAAATTAATATCATGGCGCAATTATATTTTTGTATACAAAACTAATTTCAAACATTTAAGCATACACCTTCAGATCAAAAGATTAAGATCACGAGAAACATTTCAGTCAAGTGTTTCAAAACTTTTCACCGGTAGTGTGTGTGTGTGTATATATATATATATATATATATATATATATATATATATATATATATATATATATATATATACATACACACACACACCCACATATACAGTACATACATACACACATACACACATACACACACACACACACACATACATATATATATATATATACAGTTGTGCTCAAAAGTTTGCATACCCTTGGAGAATTGGTAATATACAGTATGTACCATTTTTAAAGAAAACATGAGTGAGCAGGCAAAACACATCTCTTTTATTTCTTATGGGATTCATATTCAGCTGTAGGTTATAACAGAATGGCACAATCATAAAACAAAACATGGCAACAAAGAAAAAAATGAAATGACCCCTGTTCAAAAGTCTGCATAACCTTAGTTCTTAATACTGTGTATTGCCCCCTTTAGCATCAATGACAGCGTGCAGTCTTTTGTAATAGTTGTCTATGAGGCCCCAAATTCTTGCAGGTGGTATAGTTGCCCATTCGTCTTGTCAAAATGCCTGCAGGTCATGCAAAGTCTTTGGTCGTCTTGCATGAACCGCACGTTTGAGATCTCCCCAGAGTGGCTCGATGATATTAAGGTCAGGAGACTGTGATGGCCACTCCAGAACCTTCACCTTTTTCTGCTGTAACCACTGGAGGGTCAACTTGGCCTTGTGCTAAGGGTCATTGTCGTGCTGGAAAGTCCAAGAGCATCCCATGCGCAGCTTTCGTGCAGAAGAATGCAAATTGTCTGCGAGTATTTTCTGATAACATGCTGCATTCATCTTGCCATCAGTTTTCACAAGATTCCCCATGCCTTTAGAGCTCACACACCCCCAAAACATCAGTGAGCCACCACCATGCTTCACATAGCGCTTATGGTTGTGACCATAAAGCTCTATTTTGGTCTCGTCACTCCAAATTACAGTGTGCCAGAAGCTGTGAGGCATGTCAAGGTGTTGTCGGGCATTGTTGGGCTTTTTTGTGGCATTGGCACAGTAAAGGCTTCTTTCTGGCAACTCGACCATGCAGCTCATTTTTGTTCAAGTATCGTCGTATTGTGCTCCTTGAAACAACCACACTGTCTTTTTCCAGAGCAGCCTGTATTTCTCCTGAGGTTACCTGTGGGTTTTTCTTTGTATCCTGAACAATTCTTCTGGCAGTTGTGGCTGAAATCTTTCTTGGTCTACCTGACCTTGGCTTGGTATCAAGAGTTCGCCAAATTTTTCCACTTTTTAATAAGTGATTGAACAGTACTGACTGGTATTTTCAAGGCTTTGGATATCTTTTTAGATCCTTTTCCATGTTTATAAAGTTCCATTACCTTGTTACACAGGTCTTTTGACAGTTCTTTTCTGCTCCCCATGGCTCAGTATCTAGCCTACTCAGTGCATCCACATGAGAGCTAACAAACTCATTGACTATTTATACACAGACACTAATTGCAATTTAAAAAGCCACAGGTGTGGGGAAATTTACCTTTAATTGCCATTTAAACCTGTGTGTGTCACCTTGTGTGTCTGTAACAAGGCCAAACATTCAAGGGTATGTAAACTTTTGATCAGGGCCATTTGGATGATTTCTGTTATCATTATGATTTAAAAAGGAGCCAAACAACTATGTGATAATAAATGGCTTCATATGATCACTATCCTTAAATAAAAGACTTTTGAAATTTTTGAAGAAATGTTCAAAATCAATGCCAAAAATTCACAATTTCTGCCAGGGCATGCACACTTTTGAGCACAACTGTATATATATATATATATATATATATATATATATACATATATATTTGAGCACACTTCAAAACACACAAGGACGGATTAAGAACTGAGAGGTCCGTCTCCACCATTTTATAATATTATATATATATATATATATATATATATATATATATATATATATATATATATATATATATATATATATATATATATATATATAATAATGTATGACACTTGTGACGTGAATATATTAACCTTTATGCACTCTACAGGATGCTTGGCAGATTTGGTTGGATTTTTCAAATAGACAGTAGAAAAGTTTGGAAAACTTTTAAGTAATTATTACAGTGAAAAACGTGAGCAATATCTTACATGGTGAATTATATGTACTTCTGAATTATGAACTGAACAAAACACATGCGTTATTAATAGGGATGTGAAGGGATAGTCTGTTAACTGTTAGACGCGCCTGAATTCAAACATCTTAATCACTATCTGATTATTCTACACGTGTAATAGAAGTCTTCAACTACATCAGAGTCCGACGGTACCCGACAGACCTTCGGGTTTTAGGCCAAATTCGGATCAGTTTAGAGGCTGTTCACATGTGTGTCTGCGCTGTTTTTAAATTGTTTGTCTTTGTAAACATGCACTGGTCGCACGTCTTTGATCGCTGCACCACATCTCACTCTTTTCAGTGTCCCGCACAGGATCGGCACATTTTGTTTGCCGCTGTGTTATGCTTTTTCATTAAACACTTAATGCATGCAAGACTTAAACACTTTAAAGTCCTCCGCATTTTGTTGCATGAATTCTATTGCATATATACACTGAGAAACACATTTTAACCATCGGCATTGTACACAGCCAGGGTATACTGCACCTTATCTCTGTGTTTGGGAGCGTTTTGAGAATCAAAGGCTATTCTCTACAGTCTTTCAAATAAATGTGCTGCGCTTGTGAGACAGATTCCCTGAGCGTGCACTCGAGTGCCTGTGCTCACGCTGCTGTAGTATAGCACGCATTCGGCCGAAGAAATTGTATTTCATATAAGGCTGGCATTTAAGCTACATAGATTTATAATAGATATCTAAAAAATAATAATAATTGGTTTAGAGCTTGAGGCCTCTTGGGTTTAGAGGCCCATGGGCAACGGCCCATTTGGCCTTGTGGTTAATCCGTGCCTGATAACACACACACACACACACACAACAGTGATCCATTGTCAGTCATAAAGTAATGGCGAAAGGAGATTTTCATGCTATTTGTTGTACAAAACAAGCCTAGATGGAACTTGTGACAGAAATCTTCTGCCTATGTAAGGCACATTTTAATTACCACAGAAGCACGCCAAGTCTTAACTATCACCAAAAACCCAGAATGAGATGTTTTTGTCTGCAAGCACTTTTCATGTGGAGTTCAAAGCAAAGGTGGATGCTGGCACTGACACCCTAACCCTGAAACGAATCATGAACGATTGCTGTAACAAAGCAGATAGCATCAGTCTGACTGCTGATTAATATAATAGAATTTAAGAGATTTAATGCCCATTGCAATGAAAATGCGACCTATGTGGGGACTATTTTCAAACTTTCAATTAGACAAACTCCCAATTAGACTTTGGGAAACGTTTAATGTTGCTTGAATTGATGCCATTTTAGTGCATTTCTATCTTTATTCTGTGGAAGGCTTTGTTTGGAAAATGTTAATAAAACATTATTTTATGGGCCCTGGGTAGCTCAGCGAGTAAAGACGCTGACTACCACACCTGGAGTTGTGAGTTCGAATCCAGGGCGTTCTGAGTGAATCCAGCCAGGTCTCCTAAGAAACCAAATTGGCCCGGTTGCTAGGGAGGGTAGAGTCACATGGGGTAACCTCCTTGTGGTCGCTATGACATGGTTCTCGCTCTCGGTGGGGTGCATGGTGAGTTGTGCGTGGATGCCGCAGAGAATAGTGTGAAGCCTCCACACGCGCTATGTCTCTGCAGTAATGCGCTTAACAAGCCACGTGATAAGATGCACGGACTGACGGTCTCAGATGCGGAGGCAACAGAGATTCGTCCTCCGCCACCCGATTGAGGCGAGTCACTATGCCACCATGAGGACTTAGAGCGCATTGAGAATTGAGCATTACAAACTGGGGATTGGGGATAAAATAAATAAATAAAGCATTATCTTTTTTTCATATTATTTTGTTTTCTTTCCTAAGAAGGAAATAAATTAATTTTGACAGAAAAAAAAGTGTATTTAGAGTCAAATTTCAACTTATTCAAAATCTGCAATTAATCGATATTAACTACAAAAAATTGTGATTAATTTTAATTTTTAAAAAAATATATCGATGGACAGCACTAATATACACTGATCAGCCACAACATTAAAACCACCTGCCTAATATTGTGCAGGTTCCCCTCATGAGTTTATCCGAGTTACCGTAGACTTTGTCAGTTCAAACCAGTCTGGCCATTCTCTTTTGACCTCTCTCATCAACAAGATATTTCTGTCCACAGAACTGCCGCTCACTGGATGTTTTTTGTTTTTGGCACCATTCGGAGTAAATTCTTGAGACTGTTATGCGTGAAAATCCCAGGAGATTGTATATGTACAGTATATATGAAGAGGCTGTGAAAACATAACGTCATGTCAACTGGTCACATAAAGTGTTGCTTTACTCTAAAGCATATGCTTACCTTTTCAATAATTTTCAATAATCAAAGTTCTTTCAACAAAAACAGTCATAATTTGGTTTTACATGACCATTTCTCACCCTCCTCACCCACTCTATATTTGTTTCACTCCTCTGGCTGCCCGCATCAACTTCAAGGCACTAACGCTTGTGTACTGAGCACTTACTGGATCTGCATCCTCATGCCTCCACTAATTTCTAATCGTCTGTGAGCACTTTGCTCACAATTTAAACGCGCATACTCAGAGAGAAAAAAAAAAAAAAGGAAAAGGAAATTTCCAACATTCTGGAACTTTGCGTTGCGGAACTTATCATGTTACTGTCTCCCTGGATTGCATCACTTTTGTTGTTGTATGCTACTCCTCATTTGTAAGTTGCTTTCAATAAAATGACCCTTAGAATTAAACTGGATGTTTTTGTTCAAGTAACTTTTAAGACTTCTACATTTTTTTAATAATCATGCATTTTAGCATATATTTTTATCCAAAGCCATTTATATTACATATTTTTTTTGCATCAGTACATATTTACAGTACATCAGTATGTGTGTTGCCTCGGACTTTGGCATTACTTAGTGCCATGCTCTACTACTTGACCTACAGGAACCCTCTAAATATTTTAAAGGCCTCTGTTATGATTGGCTAACTAATGTAGTTCTGCATAGGGGGGTGCCCAATTGCTCAATTGTGAAAATGTAAATGTGGGCGGTCACATGTTAACATGCTCATAGCCATGACGATATCTGTATGACTATCAATGGTCTGGGTGGATTGGGGAGGGGGCTTTGCCTTGTGAACATTAGAATATGTCTACATCAAAATCTTATTTCAGAAAAGCAAGAACAAAATCATGTTTTCCAAGGATGTGTCTCTTTAAAGTAAATGTATAAAATAATGAGCTGCAAAAGTTACACTAAAAAGTCAGAGAAAGCACTGCGGTCACACATAGAGATTTATTTTATTTTATTTCCCCTTTATTTTATTGTACCTTTGTTTTATTTTCACTTCATTTCCTGTTTATATTAAATTAGTACACCCAATATTTTCTGTATTGTCTATTTCAATACTTTAAGTACTGTATATGCTTGGGCAGTTTTGTAAATGCTGACAATCATGCCAATAAACTTTCTACAAAACTCTAAGAGAGAGAGAGAGAGAGAGAGAGAGAGAGAGAGTGCAAGAGAGAGAGAGTGCAAGAGAGAAAGTTGGACTTTTGAGAGATTGACTGGCGGCAGGTAAGTGTGTGTAGGTGTGTGTGTGTGTGTGTGTGCTAGAGTTTAGGTTGAATAGAGTCTGTCTCAGTCAAGACAAAGAGAGTGAGAGCTGTAATGGTTGTATTAGAACAGCTGTGAGTTGGGGAGCAAGGGGGTGTTGGAATGCACGTCCAGCCAACCAATGATCTCTCTGTATTTAATTAATAAAGCTCATCTCAGCACGCACGAACACACCAGCAGAATGACACCAAATCTCACTGTTTTAATCACATTACATACGGGCCAGCTCATTAGCTACACAGGCTTCCGGGTTCATGCGCACTGCAAAGGGTTACAAACACACACGCATGCGTGCGCACGCACGCGCGCGCACACACACACTTCACAAAGTGCTAATGGCTGCTAATGGCTACCGTTTGCATATTTCTCCTGCCCTCTACACAGATGTGCTTTTACTGAGCTGCTATCATTTTTTAATAATTGATTGTGTTTTGTGACTGAGTGATTTTTCCGTATCATCTCTGTGTCCTGAATGCAGCGAGAAGTGTGACAAACATTCTGTATGCGTAAGGTCAGGGTCACACCTGTGTTCAAAAGTCAGTACTGCCCGGTATACAAACAACATTCTCTGCATTTTTTCTGGACGGACCATCTTACAGGAATACTTCATATAAAAAATAAAAATAGTCTTTATTCACCTCCATGTCATTCCAAACCCATAAGACATTCTTTCTTCCGTGAAACACAAAAGAAGTTTTAAAGAATGTACATACTGCTCTCATCCATTCACTGAATGTTGATTGTGACCAAGGGCTCTCAAGCTTCAAAAACAACAAAAAAGCACCATAAAAATAGTCTATACTACTCATGTACTATATTACAAGTCTTCTGGAGCCATATAGTAATTTTATGTGAGGAACAGACTGGAATTTAAGTTGTTATTCACTGAAAATCTTGCTTGACAGCCATAGTCACCATTCATTGTATGGAAATGAGCAGCTTGGACATTCTGCTATAAATAAAGAATAAAAAAGTATTATTGGTTTCGAAAGACTTGAGGGTGAGTAAAAGATGACAGAATTGTCATTTTTGGGTGAACTAGCCCTTTAAAATGGGCTTCGTCTTCATTCCAGTACAAAGAGGTCTATCTGAATAAACGTTACGCAACAAACCTACCCTGCAGCATTCAAGCGATGGTATTTGTCTATCAATACAGTTTTTGTGCAGTGCCTATGAATAAATATTTCACTTTGAATGCCATTTTTTCTCATAATGGGATTCAAAATAAGCCCAGACAATACATCTAACATGCCAACAGTTTTAAATATGATAATAATCCTCCTGTAATGGATGGAACAGATTTGTGCTCTGTGCACATGGGTAAAATGACCTTACACTATAACAAACCATGTTCTGTTTGAGGTTTTTCCTTGAATACTCATCAGGTCTTTGGTTCTCAATTGTGAAAGCTCTGACTCTCTCAGATTAATGAAGTCAAATTATGTGATATATAAAGAAAAATGGGTGTACCGAAAGTTAGAAATTCTTAAAGTGATAGTTCACCCAAAAACTTTCATTATTTACTTGCCATCATGCCATCCCAGATACAGTATGTATGACTTTCTTTCTTCTGCTGAACACAAACAAAGATTTTAAGAAGAATATTTCAGCTTTTAGGTCCATACAATACAAGTGAATAGTGTCCAGAACTGTCAAGTTCCAATACGCAGATAAAAGCAACATAAATGTAATCCATAAGACTCCAGTGGTTAAATCCATATCTTCAGAAACAATATGATACAGTAGGTTTTGGTGAGAAATAGATCAAAATTTAAGTAATATTTTTTTTATTTTTTTTTTATTTTTTTTACTATAAATAAAACTTTATAAATTTATAGTAAAAAAAGGATTAAATATTGATCTGTTTCTCACCCACACTTACCATATCGCTTTTTAAAGTAATGTGTTTGTGGCATAGTATTGATTACCACAAAAAATAATTTAAACTCATCCATTTCTTTAAATAAGCAAAAACTTGGGTTACAGTGAGGCACTTACAATGGAAGTGAGTGGGGGCCAATTTTTAAACGTTAAAATACATGCTGGTTCAAAATAATAGCCACAAGAAAATATGTGTGTTTTTAGTTATAGCCAATTTTACAACTTCGTTTCCATGACAATGTAATGTCAACAAACACTAGAGCCCTTAAATGACTGTAAAAATGATGATTTAAACAATTTTACAACTCAAATAATACACAAGTTTTAACAGAAGAATTAATGTAAGTGCTTTTATAAAATTTTAAGCTTCAAATTTCTGTGTTTAAACCCTCCGAAAATTGGCCCCATTCACTTCCACTGTAAGTGCCTCACTGTAACCTCAATTTTTGCATTGCTTTAATGCAATTATAGTTGTTGAAATTCATTTTTGTGGTAATCAACATTATGCCACAAATGCTGTCGATTGAGCTTAACTTGTATTGAACCTGGAATATACCTTTAAGATATGGCTTTAACCACTGGAGTCTTATGGATTACTTTTATAATGCTTTTAACTGCTTTTTGGACCTTCAGATATCTAGCCACCATTCACTTGTCCTTCAGAGCTGAAATATATTTCTTTTTTTTTCTTCTTTTTTTAAACACTTTTATTGATTCATAACACACACACACACAACAACAATTATAATAATAATATTTATATATATATATATATAAAATTAATCAATCACTTTTAACATTTAACCCCCACTATAACCCCTCCCAATCTCCCACCCCACCCTGCTGACATATTCTTCTAAAAATCTTCATCTTCATTTTTGGGTGAACTATCCCTTTAACAACTGAAAAAGATATATATATATATATATTCTTTTTTTCTCAAGCAATTGAATGAAAAGAAGTGAATTTATTATATCTAGCAAAAATATTCTGGTGTCCATGTTGCTTTGAGATGTGGGGGTGGCCACTTTTGACTTGGGCCAGTAAGTACCCACCTAGCAACCATCCATAACACCCCAGCAACCACTCTGCAATCACCCAGAACACAGCAGCACTGTGGCAATGAGTTCGCAAGTGCAAGCACTACTGAAGTAAAATGTTAAAATAGAGTTTATTTTTCAGTACTTGCTGCATATATGAGTAACAAAATCTGAAAAAGATAAATAAAATAAGTTTACTGATCTCGGACGAGAACTGTAGTGATTTCATAAGTTAGTAATAAAGTGAATTACAATCTACTTTTGGCAGCCCATTATAAGAATGCATTAATGACTCTGAGATAAACAGCATCAGGGAAACCAAGGAGAAACAGACATTAATAGGTGGACTAAGAGAGAAAGTTAAAAACAGATAAAGAGACAGGACACCCAACATCATGATGGAGATCCATTAAGGTCAGACTATCAGAATATCCTCAAGGGTCACAGACGTTTGCTATATCATAAACCAAATAAATAAAATTACCCATTCAGTATGTTCACACCAAACACATACAGAAGGATCCTGAACTGTCACTGTGTAATTTACAGAAACACCATAATTAAACATCTAAAAAACAAAGCACATACACTGTAATTACACTCTTTCGAATGCCACACACCAAACAAGAGGGAGTCAATGACAACATGCATTTGTGGAGCTGTGTGCAAGTGCATATTGTCATTAATACACACAGACATACAGTTGCAATCAAAATTATTCAAAAAATAACAAATTCTCTCCACAAATGTCATGTCAAAAATATTCAACCCCCAAAGTCAATCATTTGTGGAGCATCCTTTATCCTTAATAACAGCAAATAAATGTTTCAGGTAAGTGTTCTCAGGCTTCGGACACCTCTCCATTAGAATTTATACACATTTCTCATGAGCAAAAGCTTCCAGCTCACTGACATTCTTTGGTTTCTGTGCTGCCACTGCTTCCTAGAAATCCCAACAAAGGTTTGCAATGGGATTTTAATGATGGACTGAAAGGGCCATTTAAGGACATCCACGACCTATCCCTGAACCAGATTTTGGACAACTTGGATGTATCCATTTTTGCTTACAATGCTAAACTTAAATTTTAAAACTTAAATAAGTGCCATTGCAGATTGATGACTTAATTTTGTTTTAAAACAATTACTTGTATAACCTTACATATTTAAGAAACAGCTACATGCAATAGGGGTTGAATAATTATGACATGGCTGTATTTAAAAAACAAAATCCTGCTATTTACAAATATTAGGTTATATATTCACACTATGACTTTGAATGTGTCACTCAACTGATATAGATGTAAAGTTTAAAAATTCTGGGTCATCAGAAAAGCTTACCTTTGCAAATCCTTACTGTCTTGCGGGGGTTGAATAATTTCAATTGCAACTGTATGTATATATGTACAGTATACAGTTGAAGTCAGAAGTTTACATACACTTAGGTTGAAGTTATTAAAACTCATTTTTTAACTACCCACAGATTTAATATTAGCAAACTATAGTTTTGGCAAGTCGTTTAGGACATCTACCTTGTGCATGACATGAGTAATTTTTCCAACAATTGTTTACAGACAGATTGTTTCACTTTTAATTGACTATATCACAATTCCAGTGGGTCAGAAGTTTACATACACTAAGTTAACTGTGCCTTTAAGCAGCTTGGAAAATTCTAGAAAATGATGTCAAGCCTTTAGGCAATTAGCTTCTGATTGGCTAATTGGCTAATTGGAGTCAATTGGAGGTGTACCTGTGGATGTATTTTAAGGCCTACCTTCAAACTCAGTGCCTCTTTGCTTGACATCATGGGAAAATCAAAAGAAATCAGTCAAGACCTCAGAAAAAAAATTGTGGACTTCCACAAGTCTGGTTCATCCTTGGGAGCAATTTCCAAATACCTGAAGGTACCACGTTCATCTGTGCAAACAATAGTACACAAGTATAAACACCATGGGACCACGTAGCCATCATAACTCTCAGGAAGGAGATGTATTCTGTTTCCTAGAGATGAACGTAGTTTGGTGCGAAAAGTACAAATCAATCCTAGAACAACAGCAAAGGACCTTGTGAAGATGCTGGAGGAAACAGATAGACAAGTATCTATATCCACAGTAAAACGAGTCCTATATCGACATAACCTGAAAGGCTGCTCAGCAAGGAAGAAGCCACTGCTCCAAAACCGCCATAAAAAAGCGAGACTACAGTTTGCAAGTGCACATGGGGCCTACAAACCTGACTCAGTTACACCAGTTCTGTATGGAAGAATAGGACAAAATTCCAGCAACTTACTGTGAGAAGCTTTTGGAAGGCTACCCAAAACATTTGACCCAAGTTAAACAATTTAAAGGCAATGCTACCAAATACTAACAAAGTGTATGTAAACTTCTGACCCACTGGGAATGTGATGAAAGAAATAAAAGCTGAAATAAATCATTCTCTCTACTATTATTCTGACATTTCACATTCTTAAAGTAGTGATCCTAATTGACCTAAGACAGGGAAAGTTTTCTACGATTAAATGTTAGGAATTGTGAAGAACTGAGTTTAACTGTATTTGGCTAAGGTGTATGTAAACTTCTGACTTCAACTGTATGTGTGTCTCTCTCTAAATATTCATTTGTATACAGTCTAAAACAAAGAGCTAATCAATGTCCCCTCAACTTTTCTAAAATGTCTACGTTGTCCCCCCACTTTTTGGGAAATAATTATTAAAAAGTTTCATTTTGCTTGACCGAAGTGCAAAGAAAAACACTATAGCCTATATATAGCCACTATATTTATAAAGAATGTAATTTCTTCGGCACTAGCGTCACCAAACAGAATAGCAAAAGTAATGCTTTTTTCCATCTTCCTTAGGTCAAACAAACAGATAAACCCAGGGTAATGATAATAATGAGGGTTAGGCATAGAGTTAAGTGATAAAAATTAGCATTAGCTCAGTATAAAAACAACAGAAGTCAATGGAAAGTCCCCAACATGATAGGAAAACAAACGTGTGTGTGTGTGTAAGTTCTATCTTTTGATTACGACAGACAGTGAATCCCCACTGGCTGTTAAGTGTCTGTGGATTTATGTGTGTTGTGTTGCTCGTGTTTTTTGGGCCCACTTCTGTCCCCTCTCGTGAGGGCAAATCTCTGAATATGACAGGACATGAGGAGACTCAACCATGTCAAAGGACACATACTGTGTGAAGAGGACGGACACACATGTACATAACAAACAAACGTACACACTCAAAAACACACCCAACATCTGCGTCTGTTGGCATGTGCGTTTGTCCTGTGACCGTCAGTGTGTGTGTGATTCTCAGAGACACATTTGTGTCAGCATGATCACAGAGCAGTCTTTTGTGTCTGTTGTCTCTCAGGAACACACACTGTGTGCTAACAGTAGAGCAACATTCTCTGCTTTATGTGGCCTTACACACGCAAGTACTTAAAATGTACACATGTAGAAGCATTACAAAGATAAGACAGAGGTTTCTAAGTAGCCAAAAAAGAACAAAAAAGATCTCCAAGCATTAGCACTGCTTGGGAGAAATACTGTCATCTCATTAATGACCACCCATATGAAAGGACAACTCTTTTCTGTTTTCCATCAATGCTAATGACCACTTCTGTACCCTTATCACCCTTTATGCAATCTCACTTGCTGTTAATTGAATGACAATTAATGGCTTACTTCCCTTATCAGCTTCATAAAGGGGCTCTCATTAAGCATGCTAATGAACAGACCAGTTTCTTATCAGACACAGTTCAGCTAGACAGAAGCCTGCATTGGACGATATTACACTCGACACTCGATTTTTGCTGTCAATAATAAATACAAATTCAAACATTAAAAGGAATAAAAATAAAATCAATATAGCCTACAAACAGGTGAAAGTCCCGTAAGTCTATCAGGAATATTTAAGATAGGACACCATTATTTAGTTAAATAATAATAATAATAATGTTACATTTATATTGCGCCTTACCAGAGTTCAAGAATACTTAAAGGTGCAATATGTAACAATTTTCATGTAATATTCGCCTTTTGTTTTTTGCCAATGTATGAACGGCTTGTAACGCAACTTAAAAAATTAGCCCTTCCCGGACTTCCTAGGTTGCCTATTAATGCCTGTAGACTGATTCTAATGCGAAGGGAGCGGGTCGGTTTTGCTGGGAAAATCCAAAGTATGTGACGTTTATGCGCGTTCCCGAGAGCCTTGCCTCAGACAGTAGCTTTTCTTCCGCTATTCAACAGCATCAACAGACAGTCTGCAACACTAGGTAACGTTATCTTAGAGATGGAATCCAGCAAATCCAGCAAATGTCACCGACTCCTACACAAACTCAGAGTAAGCCAAAAAAAAAAAAAAAACATTTATCTACTGAATCCCATCTGGCTAAGCGGGAACGTGATCATGGTCGAGCGAAAACTAGAGTGATCATCGGCAGGGCATTTGATTCCTGGAAGGACCTACGTTCGGTTTTGGGGATCAAAACCGACCCTGAATTGGCATTCTTCTTATTGGACAGGTAAGCTTACATAACTGCAAAGCATGTGAAATATAGTGCCATAAGGACTGATCTGTGTAATTTTAGCTAACTTGATCTTGCCTACTAACGCTGACGAATTGCAAGCTACCTTGCTTCATAACATTCAAATAATGTTAATGTCAATGTCAATCTATAATTATTCAGCAAGGTAAACTACAATAACACATGAAATGAATGCTAGACAATGTTCAAGATAATGCAAAAAGCTCCATTCATTAGTGTAACGTAACTTGGTTATACAGAAAATATATACATTCTATTATTATAAAACAATAGCGCATCGATATATCAAAATGACAGTTGTGATACTGAATTGTGTCAACATATTTATAATGTACAGTCTATTTTATAAACAGCTACTGTCATCATCCACCAAATTTAGCTAACAGCTATTGATAAAGCTGGCTAGCTAGCTAACGCCGACATTGACTGCATTTATACGATAGCCTATGTATCATGCAAAGAAAAGTGATTACTTCAAACTACAGTCTCACATAGTCAGACCTATCTCCACACTTTGTTTTAGCCCTGTTCCAGCACTGGACAGTCAAATATAATATGCAGTCTCAAAGTCTGTAGTAAAACAATCACAACTGTGTAATTTTAATTATGCTACCTCATCTGTCAGCATAATGCCGGTGAATCACGTTCAGCCTCTTTGTACGTTACGTCATTGTTTTGGTTGATGCTCACTCGCATCCCTATGGAGTGTGTGCACGAGCGCGAGCATGAGCAACAGGTAGCTGGCTGCAGTTCACTTAATGGCCACAGGTGTCATTAATAACAAGGGTTTCTGAATCTTACATACTGCATCTTTAACATTTTCATGAAATGTTTCAGTTTAAAGAAGAAGAAGAAAAGCATGTTTCAGTTTATTCATTTTACATGAGCAGGAATATTCCGAATAGATGAATACTCTATGGAGCATTTTAACTTTTTTTCAGAATAAAGTCTTAACCAGTTAATAACCTTAACTGCTGATGTGAACATAAATGTGGTCAACTTTAAGAGGCGGATAGACGAGCTCCAACGTGAAATCATCACTTCGGGTCAGGAATTTAACATTGCGCTCAGGTTTAGGCTATAAATGAACACATGGGAATCATGTGTGAATTGTGTGATACATTAACATAGACATTTCAAGAAGTGGAAAGTGTATATGATGTCGTATCTTAATTATACACTTGATAAGCTCCAGACACACACAATCAACAGAGACCGTAAATGGAGTCGGGTCCGCGCCTATCCGATCTTAAATCATAACGTGCACATTTTCATTCATAAGGTCTACATGTAAGAAATATTGGCTGCACAGATTCATAAATTCTTTGTAATTTTGGATATGCTGTTTAAAATGTCGCTTTATCCTTGTGCTTTTTGGATAAACAGTCAAACGAATATTTTTTATATTATTCGGAATAATCCGTTATTCACTTTGAAGTCATTATTTGTGCCTTTCCAAATAAGGTATTCGGCTTTGGGCATATCCCTAATACACACAAAGTATATACACAAAAAAACACAAATAAAACCACAAACACATGCACACACAAATTCACAAATGTGCTTCTAGTGACTGAGATCTCGCCAGTATAAACTTGTTTTTATCTGACACAGTTGCTTCCGTTCATCTGTGGTGTGGATGTGTCAATGCACAATCGCCTGTGTCTTTTGTTCACAGGAAGACTTCCCCATTTACCAACTCTCTCTCTCTCTCTAGTCTTACTCTCGATCCCTCTGTCCCTCTCTTCATTTCCTCTTTCTAAAGAATACGTTTTTATACTTTCATCAGACCATTTGAATAAGCTGCACTATACGGGTGAATCTTACAAAACATGTAAAGAAATGCCAAGATCATGTTTCACCCCAAAACAAAAAGTAAAAAAATAAAATAAAATAAAATCTCATATTTTAGATATTTGCAAGAAGTGGTCTTCCACTAGGACCCTTAACATTTTTTGCACTGTAATGTTATTTTTAGGACAATTTTACCCTACAATTCTTATTACTGTAATGCATCTTTAAATTGCCTCTCTCATAATTTTCAAGACAATCAAGACATTTTTAATTAATTAAAGTGATAGTTCACCCAAAAATGAAAATTCTCTCATCATTCACTCACCCTCATGCCATCCCAGATGTGTATGACTTTCTTTCTTCTGCTGAACACAAACAAAAGAAGAATTTTAGAAGAATATTTCAGCTCTGTTAGTCCATACAATGCAAGTGAATGGTGACCAGACCTTTTAAGGTCCAATAATCACATATAAGCAGCATAAAAGTAATCTATATGACTCTGGTGGTTTAATAAATGTCTTCTGAAGCGATTAAATAACTTTGGGTGAGAAACAGATCAATATTTCAATCCTTTTTTACTATAAATCTTCACTTTCACTTTCAGAATGTGAAAGAATGTGATTTAAGTGAAAACGAAAGTGGAGATTTATAGTAAAAAAAGACTTAAATATTGATCTTTTTCTAACCCACACTTATCATATCGCTTCAGAAGACATTGATTTAACCACTGGAGTCGTATGGATTACTTTTATGCTGCCTTTACGTGATCTCTGGAGTTTGAAATGTCTTGTCACCATTCACTTGAATTGTATGGACTTACAGAGCAGAAATATTCTTCTAAAAATCTTTGTTAGTGTTCTGCAGAAGAAAGACAATCATACACATCTGGGATGGCATGAGAGTGAGTAAATGATGTGAGAATTTTCATTTTTGGGTGAACTATCCCTTTAAATACAGTACAACAAATGTTACCACGATGTAAAAATAATTTAGAATTTATATATTCTTCTTTTTTTTTTTTCATGTTACAGCAATGGGAATGAGGCTCTGTATTTCACATTACAGTAATGTGAATTGGGAGGTAAATTGAGTTTAATTGTACTGAAAATAATGTCACAGCAAGAAATCTTATGGGTCCTTATTTTATGTACTGTATATATGTGTGTGTATAAATATAGGCTAGTACTACAGAAATAGCACAATGAACTACAATTCCCATGTAGCATGCTCTGAGAATCCACTTTTGTAATCAAACAGCCGCAATGCACACCACCGAGAGAGAGAAGGGAGAGTGAGAAGTGAATTCATAGACTTTGGCACCAAAAACACACACACTTACACTGGTAGCTGCTGTAATCCCAGTAAACCCATCAGGTATGGCAGAGGTGGGTAATAACGCACTACATTTACTCTGTTACATTTACTTGAGTAACTTTTTGGAAAAAAAAATATTTTTGAGTAGGTTTAAAAGCAGGTACTTTACTCTAACTCAAGTAAATTTCTAAAGAAATGTTTTACTTTTACTTCTTTACAATGGGCGGCATTCCTGTCGTTATATTACTGGGTTTAATTTTAGCTAATGTGTAATTTATTGAGAGATTACTGAATGGGACTTTTACGAGAGTGGAAGTTCACACAGCTGCATGTGCTGCTGACACAGACTGTCACTCAAGTCATCAATGCCTCCGCACTTTCCGCACAGTGAAAAAAAGAATAGTTTTATCATGCAATGCCTTCATTTAACACCAAAACAAGCTGATATTTCAAGATTAAAATCTCAACTTCAATTTATGGCAGCACTCTGAGGTAAATTGTGGCTCTAATGCTAACACGGGCTTTTCTGTGTGAATGTGATGGTCATTTTCAGGGTGATTCTGTAACTGGGCTCTTATGACATCAGTTTTTAAGTGTATTTTTAAATCAGTGCAGCAATATATCAGTGTGCTTTGTCCCACGTCCCACATGTCATGAGCAGTATTTACGCATTTACTGGAAACTACAGCAGCTACTTTGGGTGGATTAACTGTATAAATCCATGAAACATCCAAGTTAAGTGTAAATGCCTTTTGCTCTGCTGTTCGCGTGATTGACAACTGGAGCGCGAACAGACAGCATTTCTGCGCGTGCACAACAAGGGGCGCAAGGCATGAGCATGAGAGATGTGCAGGCAAAGGGCGATCATATGGCAAAGAGAGTGGCTGTGTCCGAAATTGTTCAGTGAGTGAACAAAATGAGTGAGTGAATTCGGACGCTGACATATACACCGAGTGTCGGTGCTCTGGGGCTGTCGCAGAAACAACGTCACATCTGCACTTTTAAAATACTTGGGCCTTATTGTTATTCTTATTAAATAATATATTAATACAATAAATCTTCATTCTGTTTGTCATTTTTAATATATAAGGTGTGTTATTATAAAGAGTAAACACATTTTATCAAATAGAGAGTACGTTTTAAAATGTATCTATATGTTTTGCCTCTCTATATGTTATTATGTTATTTTAATCAAATAATGATTTGTCAAAAAGTAATTTAATACATTCAGCATGAAATAAAACATTGCAGGAGAGAAGGAAGCAGTAAACTCCCAGCTCGTACGTCTTCCCCGTGGTGGATTGTGGACAATTAACAGTTGTCGAGTGTACATCAAATGAGTGCATTGTGGATAAGAATGAGTGAACAAAAGTAGGGAATGAGTGGCTCACTTAGAATTCAGTCCTACACTCCTACAAAATGGCGGACACTCAAAATAGTGCACTATATAGTGAACGGTTTCAGACACAGCGAGTGTTCCATGACCGAGGTTGGTGCCCTACACACTAGGCTGTGTACTCTGCATTTAGAGAGCAGTGGTACTGCTGTACAGAACTAATGATCGAAATTATTTCGACAATGAAAACTGTAACTACACTGAAATAAGAATCCACGCAGGACTTTAAAAGCTATGAAATAGCGAAAGTAGGCATTAATAAAGCATGATCTTGCTTTGGTTTATATTTCAGCATTATATATAATGTCCTTGTGGGGCATTTTTCACGTCCGTAATAATTACTACAAATGTTTCCAAACCTCTTCTTACTGACAAATTCATTCAGATCTGACAAGAGCCTTTAAAGGGATAGTTCACCCAAAAATTTTAATTCTCATTATTGACTTTCTTTCATCTGCTGAACTTAAATGAAGATTTTTAGAAGAATTTCTCAGCTCTGTAGGTCCATACAATCCAAGTGAATGGGTGGCAACATTTTAAAGCTAAACAAAATCACATAAGTCAGCATAAAAGTAATCCATAAGACTCCAGTGGTTAAATCAGTATCTTCAGAAGCGATGTAATAGGTGTGGATGAGAAAAAGAGAAACAGGTCACCTTCACATTCTTCTTCTTGTGTTTTTGGTGGGAGAAGAATGTCTAGCAAACAATGACAAATATTGATCTGTTTCTCACTCACACCTATTATATCACTTCTGAAGATGTGGATTTTTAACTACTGGAGTCTTATGAATTACTTGTATGCTGCCTTTATGTGCTTTTTGGAGCATCAAAATTTTGGCCTACAGAGCTAAAATTTTCTTCTAAAAATTGTAATTTGTGTTCTGCAGAAGAAAGGAAGTCATACACATCTGGGATGGCATGAGGGTGAGTAAATGATGAGAGAATATTCATTTTTGGGTGAACTATCCCTTTAAAGTGATAGCTCAGACATAATTTAATATTCTGTCATCATTTCCCTACCCTCATGTTGTTCCAAACCAGTGTGACCCTTTGTATTATGTGGAACACAAAATATGTTAGACAGAATGTTAGGGACTGACAGTCTCGTTCACCATTCACTTTCAAAATATGGAGAAAAAAACATTCACTGAAAGTAAATAGTGACTCAGGAAAACATTCTGTCTAAAATCTCCTTAAAAAATCTCCTGTTGCATGGAAGAAAGAAATTCATACAGGTTTGGAACAACATGTTGGTGAATGATGACAGAATTTCTATTAATAATAATAATAATTCTGTAATACATGTTAAATGTGTATTATGTAATGGAATATAGGGGAGTAAACATCTATTATGTCATTTGTGAAAGTAACGAGTTACTCACTACTTGAGTACTCTTTTAATTGCATACTTTTACTCAAGTAATTATATATGTTAGTACTTCTACTTCTACTTGAATAATTATTATTTTTAAAGTAAGGCTACTTTTACTTCAGTACAGTTTTTGGCTACTCTACCCACCTCTGAGGTATGGTAAAGGAATGTCCAGCAGTTGTCTATGATCTGGGCCATGAAGTGAAAAATCCTCTCTAACTCTCCATTTCTAATGTGCTTTTCTTTATCTAAATACATTTAAAACAGGTCACAAAGCATTGAAATCAACAGTTAGTACTGAGTAATTCATATCATTGGCCAGTGAATCCCCTAAATTAAAAATGTGTGTATGGAATACAGGAGTTAGGGGCGGTTAACTAATTGTTTTACTGTATACCATTGTTCTCTCACCATTGTGTTGCACAGTTTTGTTTTTGTTTTTTCAGAATCTTGCGCATGAATGGTACGTTATTAAGACACCGTGTCAAGTTAAAAGATTTTCATATTTTAAAAACACATCTTGAGACACCACATTGCAGCTTGCTCTGGCCAAGAACAGACCAGGGTCTGTCTGAAAAAAGCAACCAACCACAGTTTTTTTCTTTTAACGTACCATTTAGGAGCAGGTTCATCCGAAATATACCACAATAATATTCTGGCGAGAAGAAAAGTATTGAAATAATGGGTGAACAGTTGAATAGAAAACACCAAAATAATTGCATAAAATGTGTGGAGATTTTGTGATCAGAATTTCTTCTTGTCCAAAACTAATAGGTACATTCGCAGATTTAATGTATTTTAAATATGGTTGTCACTACCTAAATTTTTTTGTGAGTGAATTTGGTTGTAGGATGCAGTTGTCACTACTGTAAATTACCAAACTCTGTGTGTACAGAAAGGGATTAAGGACTCAGAAGAGGCATGACGACCAAATTTAGCAGTGTGAACAGTACTGAGTGGCCACACACACATACACAGATGACAATATAAATGCTTAACTGAGGCCTAAATACCCCAGGATCATGTTCAGACAATGAACATTAGAGGAATCGTACTATTCAGTTCACTACTAAATATAAATGCACAGTGGGTTCAGTATAAATTCTTCAGCAATCCAATCCTAGTAGCCCCTGTGATATGGAGAGACAGGTCACTGCCCGCCTCATCCATTCATACCTCCATTCTGCCCAGTCAATACACCCACAGAAAAGCTAGTGAGAAGACAAAGAAAACTAAAGGTATTGATTTGATGTCACAGTCAATTAGTAAGGAAATAGCATGGAAACATCCCTCAGATCTATGGGAGGAAAATAAGGAGTGTTTCCTTGTAAAAGATTTTAGGTGAAGGGCTCATTTTATTATGTTTATATAATTTTATTTTACATTGGAGGGGAATGAAAATAGTTTATTTGATGCTAAAGAGGTTGAGAGAAGAAGAACACAGGGTCAGTGGAATAGATGGAGATTTTTTTTCAAAAGTTTAGATAAAAGTAATAGATTTTTCTGACGAGTGTGTGTGTGCAGTGAATTATTGAATGAAGAACTGAATGAGTATATTAGTGCTTAGGGAATGCAGAAGGTAGTAAATTATCTAAAGTATCTATTCACTTGCCTTTGCTCTAATACTCTCTGATAATTCACACGTTTACAGAGAAAAGGTGATAAGAAACGGCTTGTGGCAATGCACACATTGCTTCTGAGCCAGTGACAAGAATAGCACCTCCAAACACACACTCTTAATGCCGTTTGACATGACTTGCATCAGCGTTCCCCAATGCATTGAATTCTATGAGAGAAGCTTAAAGTTACAGCAATAACCCCTGTTTGCGAGAAGGTCAAGCTTTAAAAAAAAATGCTCAAAGTTCGAACAATTTAAATTATGTTGTTTAACACTGACCTTTCAAAGCACAGCCAATGATTACCAGACAATACAGGGTGTATCATTACAGGTGGTGCGGGTGCAAAAATCAAAACAAGATGGAAGAGAGACTTATTCTGTGCATTTTATAATAAGATGTATGTCATGTTAAATATATACACCCTGGCCATTCTCTCAACCAACTTTATGAGCTATCCACCTGGGATGCTTTTTAAACAGTATTGATGGAGTTCCCATGTATGCTGGACATGTATTGGCTGTTTTTCCTTTAGTCCACCTTAAAAATGTAATTACAATTTTAGTTAATAGGTTATATTTGTGTACAAAACAAATTTGAAGTATTTAAGGATAGGACTTTTAGTCGACAGCATTTGTGGCATGATGTTGATTACCACAAAAATGAATTTCGACTCACCCCTCCTTAAAAATAAATAAATAAATAAAATAGAGTTTGAATTTATTATTTGAGCTATAAAGTTGTTTAAATCGTTGTTTTTGCAGGATTACAGGTTTATGGCATTACGTCGTCATGGCCACAAAGATGTAAAATTGGCTATAACTTTACACAGTAAAGGTTAGTAAGGGATTTTAGAACATTAAAATCATGTTAACACATATTGTATGTCTTGTGGCTATACTTTTGAAACAGTGAGTATTTTAACATTTTCAGATTGGCCCCATTCACTTCCATTGAAAGTGCCTCATTGTAACCCAGATTTTAGCCTTTTGTTTTTTTACCCCATGCGACCCCGCATCCACATGTGTGGACATTGTCTTTTGGCTTGGCTATACTCAATGCATTATTTCATTTCATTTAAACCAACTGATCTAAGTTCAGGACCATCTGGGCTGTCAGTAAGGTTTAAACTTTCGATGCATGTAGTCATGTGTAAAACAACATGGCACCGATCACAGCAGAGTTTGTCTTTGGGAGAAACACCAACAAAACCACATCTGGTTAGAAACCTATTTACGTTTTTCCATTGAAACCTGTTTAAGGTAAAAGGTTCTCTAGTTTCATCCGAAATGTGTTTTTAAAAATGTTAGCAATTTACCGTGAAATGCCACATTGCTTAACACAATGTTCACTACACTGATCAGCCACAACATTGTGTAGGTCCCCCTCGTGCCACCAAAACAGCGCCAACCCGCATATTCTTCTCACCACAATTGCACATAGCGGTTATCTGAGTTACTGTAGACTTTGTCATTTCAAACCAGTCTGGCCATTCTCTGTTGACCTCTCTCATCAACAAGGCATTTCCGTCCACAGAACTGCCACTCACTGGATGTCTTTTGTTTTTAGCACCATTCTGAGTAAATTCTAGAGACTGTTTTGTGTGAAAATCCCAGGAGATCAGCAGTTACAGAAATACTCAAACCAGCCCATCTGGCACCAACAATCATGCCATGCTCCAAATAATTGAAATCACACTTTTTACCCATTCTGATGGTTGATGTGAACATTAACTGAAGCTCCTGACCTGTATCTGCATGATTGTATGCACTGCACTACTGCCACACGATTGGCTGATTAGATAATTGCATGGATGATTGTTGATGCCAGATGGGCTGGTTTGTGTATTTCTGTAACTGCTGATCTCCTGGGATTTGCACACACAACAGTCTCTAGAATTCATAAATTCAGTCAGGTTTGTCCAAACTTTCGTTGTGTATCAAGACATTCAGGTCATGGTATCATCATCATATTATATCACATATATGCACATTGTATATTCTATGTGAATTAATAAATAGTAAAATCGCTCTTCTGTGACACTATAACACTTTTCATGTGGAGGTCAAGGGATTTATGGTGCTTATATTGAGAGGCACAAGTCATGTCAAAGGGCCTTTACAAAGAAATTCATGAATTCTACCTATGGCATGTCAAACCTTTCTTTCTCTCTGTGTGGGCTCAATTCATAAACAATCTCTCAGATCTGAGATGGCAGTGGGATAATGAAGACAAATGTTGCAATGCTCTGATCGCAGGTATGAACCAGAGATGTTTGCGGGGCTGCACTGCTGTGTGTGTGTGTGTGTGTGTGTGTGTGTGTGTGTGTGTGAGAGAGAGTTTGAAAGAGCAATGGATCTCGCTAGAGACTGAATCAATCTGCTACCCTGCCACAGGGACACCTCAGCGTAATTATAACAGACACATACACACACACAGTGAGAGAGAGTATAAAAGATGAAGGAATAAGTGGGATTGTTATGGATAGGGGTGACATAATAAAGAAGAACAGACGCCAAACTGCTCTGTGATACTTCTCTGTGGGTTAGAGTCATGAAATAAGCAGTAACAGGTCGACTATGACAACCATTATCTGAATGGCATATCAGTGTGTATGCATATGAAGGGTGTTTCACACAACATCAGAGCTGCACTTGAAACAGCCTCAGTGTAGAAGGAGTGGTCATTATGGTAAATGAGACTGACATACGTATGTCTGTGTGCGTACATCAGTCCGTGACCTGCTATGATCACAGAGTGAAGTACTTGTGAGTCTGCGTGCACATCTGTGTACGTGAATCTACCCGAGTGCGTCAGCATATCAATGTTGGGGTGCAGGGGCCGAGAAAAGATACTGTTATTTTACAGAAAGGACACGGCGTGTCAGAGCGCATTAGGCGAGGGTGGCGTGAGCAGAGCGCCGTCCTTCTGACAGGCAGCACCGGAGACATGGCATAATGAGGCAGGGCAGGGGCGTCTCTCTCTGCAGCCCACGCCACTCAATTACCCAGCAGGCTTTTAGTGCCAGTGCTCTCCACTAAAGCTAAATTACCCAGGGCCCTGTCTCCACTTAGAACTCAGCCACTGTTTTAAGCGGGTGGCTTTGAGACTGCCCGCACACACTGGCTACTAAAAGGGTAATTAGGTCATTTGAATGCCGCAGCCATTAGGCTAATGCCACTCAAATGCACAAGTATAGGGTCGGAGAGAGGGACATGGTGAGAGAGGGCAAAAAAAATGCCACTCTTTTAGATCTAAACGGGTCTTCTGTCCAGATTTATCAAGCGGCATGAACTCAGTGAACTGCATTTAAATTGTCGCCAAGGTGGTTTGCAAATGATTGCAGATAGATAAATAATAATGCCAGTTAAACTCATTATGGCAAGGCTCAATAATAAGGATTTTTCCTGTTGTTCGAATGGAATGATAGGTCGGATTTTTACTTGCCCTGCCACAAATATAAAAAAGCTTTTTTTTGCAACATTTTAACCTTTTCATGAGTAGGGTCTTAATTCCTCTGCAGTGCCCCCTGTAGTGAGTTATTAGTTTTGCACATGACACTGCACAGCTGGTGGAGGGTTGTAGAGTGTAGACGAGTATTTAAAAAAAAAAAAAAAAATTTTTTTTTATTTTTGTTCCCTACCTGTCACTTTCGTGTCTGGGCGCTGCCCACATGGAGACAGCGTTCATGGATGGGTCATGTACTCATTGCAAGAACATGTCCATGGCAACGATGTGGTCGCGGCTTGCCTTCGTAAGAAAGCAAACCACCCCAGTGGCTCCCCGCCCCGGTCCTCTCGAGCGCAGCATCGGAGAGTGGGCTCATCCAGTCAGACGCGGAAGCCTCAGCTGGGCTCCCCCCCTCGGGTACGGTCGCCCAGTCACAAGCTGACGCGGAGATGACGGACATGCTTTCCCGGGCAGCCGTGAGCGTCGGGCTAGAGTGGAACCCTCTGCTCTCCCCTGAACCCTCGCGGCTCGATGACTGGTTCCTGGGATTGCCCAGCCATGCCCCACCCCAGTTCCTTCCTTCCCGGAAGTGCACGAGGAGCTGACAAGGTCGTGGGAGGCACCTTTTACTGCCCGGTCCCGATCTTTTCAGCTCCCCCGCTCTCACTACCCTCGATGGTGGGGCGGCCAAGGGCTATTCAGCGATCTCCCCGGTGGATAAGGCGCTCGCGGTGCACATATGCCCACAGAGCGCCACCACCTGGCGCGGGCACCCAAAGCTGTAGGTTTACGTCACCCCTGATGGCCAAAGCCTACGGTGCCGCTGGACAAGCCGCCTCTACCCTGCACGCTATGGCTCTCTTGCAAGTCCACCAAGCCAAGGCACTAAAGGAACTGCACGAGGGTAGTTCCGCCCCAGGATTGATGCAGGAGCTGCGCTCGGTGACCGACCTCGCTCTCCGGGTGACGAAGGTCATGGCGCGGTCTCTAGGGCGGGCGATGTCCACCTTGGTGGTCCAGGAGCGCCACCTTTGGCTCAACCTGGTCGAGATGGGAGAGGCCTACAAGGCACGGTTCCTTGGCACCCCCATTTCCCAGGTTGGCCTGTTCGGCGACACCGTCGAGGACTTTGCCCAGCAGTTCTCGGTGGTGAAGCAGCAGACGGAGGCTATCCGGCAATCCGCCAAGGGCGTCCCCCTGTGGTGACTGCACCGGCTCCGCCGCAGCCCGACCCTGCGGCCCGGCCCGGAGCCCATCGCAGGAAGCAGATGCCACCGGTCTCATGGCCGGCCGCCAAGAACCCCAAAAGGCTTCAAAGCGCCCTGAGATGGGTGACCCAGGGACGACGAAACCCGCTGCTTTGTCCCCTTGGTCCCCCTCACCAGGAGCTTGGATGTGTGGCTTGCGCTTTCCAACCCATCGCGATGGCTGGTCCGGACCATCCGACTGGGTTACGCGATTCAGTTCGCCAGGCATCCGCCCAGGTTCAGCAGCATCCACTTCACCTCGGTGAAGGGCGAGAATGCTGCTACCTTGCGAGCGGAAATCGCTACCCTCCTACGGAAGGGTGTGATAGAGCCTATCCCTCCGGCCAAGATGAAGAAGGGGTTTTACAGCCCCTACTTCATTGTACCAAAGAAAGGCAGTGGGTTGTGGCCAATCTTGGACCTGCGAGTACTGAACCGGGCTTTACATAGACTCCCGTTCAAGATGCTGACGCAAAAATGCATTCTAGCGAGCGTCCGGCATTAAGATTTGTTCACTTTGGTAGACCTGAAGGACGCATACTTCCACATCTCGATTCTACCTCGACACAGACCCTTCCTGCGGTTTGCATTCGAGGGTCGGGCGTATCAGTACAAGGTCGGCCTGTCCTTGTCCCCTCATGTCTTCACGAAGGTCGCAGAGGCAGCCCTTGCCCCGTTAAGGGAAGTAGGCATTCGCATCCTCAACTATCTCGATGATTGGCTAATCCTAGCTCAATCTCAGGATGTGCTGTGTGCACACAGGGACCTGGTACTCTCGCACCTTAGCCGACTAGGGCTTCGGGTTAACTGGGGAAAGAACAAGCTCCTCCCGGTTCAGAGCATCTTTTTTCTCGGCTTGGAGTTGGACTCAGACTCGATGACGGTGCGCCTCACGAACGAGCGCATACAGTCGGTGCTGACCTGTTTGAAGGCATTCAGACAGAAGACAGCGGTTCCACTGAAACTGTTTCAGAGGCTCCTGGGGCATATGGCATCCTCAGCGGTGGCCACTCCGGTCAGGTTGATGCATATGAGACCGCTTCAGCACTGGCTCCAGACTCGAGTCCCGAGATGGGGATGGCCGCGGGACACATCGCGTGGCCATCATGCCGGTCTGTCACCGCCTCTTCAGCCCTTGGACCGACCTCACATTTCTACGGGCAGGCGTTCCCCTAGAGCAGGTCTCCAGGCACATCGTAGTTACGAAAATGGGCTGGGGCGCTGTATGCAAAGGGCACGCAGCCGCCGGCTCCTGGACTGGCCCGCGGCTGCGTTGGCACATCAACTGCCTCGAGTTGTTGGCAATTCTGCTCGCCCTGCGGAGGTTTCGGCCGTTGATCCAGGGCAAGCATGTGTTAGTTCAGACAGACAACACGGCAACGGTAGCATACATCAACCGTCAAGGTGGTTTACGCTCCCGTTGTATGTCACAACTCGCCCACCATCTCCTCCTCTGGAGTCAGCAGCACCTCAAGTCACTGCGAGCCACTCACATCCCAGGCGACCTCAACACTGCAGCGGACATGCTGTCACGACAGGTTACCCTCAGGGGAGACTGGAGACTCCACCCTCAGGTGGTCCAGCTGATTTGGAGTCGATTCGGGCAGGCACAGGTAGACCTGTTTGCTTCCCAAGAATCCTCCCACTGCCCGCTCTGGTACGCCCTGACCGAGGCACCTCTTGGTATAGACGTGCTGGTGCACAGCTGGCCCCCTGGACTACGCAAATATGCGTTTCCCCCAGTGAGCCTACTTGCACAGACCCTGTGCAAGGTCAGGGAGGACGAGGAGCAGGTCGTCCTTGTAGCACCCTACTGGCCCACCCAGACATGGTTCTCGGACATTCCCTCATGGGACCTCTCTGTAGTTCTTCAGGGTCTACAGGAAGCCCCCTTTGAGCCCCTGCGGTCAGATGAGTTTAAGACACTCTCTTTGAAGACTGCCCTCCTGACTGCACTCACTTCCATCAAGAGGTTAGGAGACCTGCAAGCGTTCTCTGTCAGCGAAACGTGCCTGGAGTTTGGTCCAGGCTACTCTCACGTGATCCCGAGACCCTGACCAGGCTATGTGCCCAAGGTTTCCATGACCCCTTTTAGGGATCAGGTGGTGAACCTGCAAGCGCTGCCCCAGGAGGAGGCAGACCCAGCCCTGACATTGCTGTGTCCGGTGCGTGCTTTACACGTCTATTTGGATCGCACGCAGAGCTTTAGAGTCTCTGAGCAGCTCTTTGTGTGCTTTGGTGGATAGCGGAAAGGAAGCGCTGTCTCCAAGCAGAGGATCGCCCACTGGGTCATTGATGCCATAGCAATGGCATATCACGCTCAGGACGTGCCGCCCCCGGCAGGGCTATGAGCCCATTCTACCAGGAGTGTGGCGGCCTCCTGGGCCTTGACCAGCGGCGCCTCTCTAACAGACATTTGCAGAGCAGTGGGCTGGGCAACACCCAACACCTTTGCGAGGTTCGACAATCTCCGGGTGGAACCGGTTTCATCCTGTGTAGTGGCAGGCACAAGCAGGTAAGTCTGTGACAGCTGGCCGGGTGTATCGCTTGCACATAGCGCCTTTCACCTCCCCTGAGCTGAAGACATGTGCTGTTGACTCCCAGTAGTGTTCACAAACTGTGTTCCCTGGATGACTTCCTCAGAGTCCTGTGGCAGACGAGCCACATACCATACCAGTTGCATACCAGCTCCTTTTATACCCGTATGTTTGGGGGAGTGTTATGCAAATACCACTTGCCAATTTTCATTGGCCTTTTTTCAAAGACCAGAGGTGTTTCGGGCTCCCAAGAGTGACCCCTAGTATCACTACATTGACACAACATCTCATTCCCTCCATCAGGGAACGGAGGTTATGCAAGTAACCAGGACGATTTCTTGTCATAAAAAAATATTGTATATAATATAGTAAACGTGAACAAATGGGTTATATCTTCTGTACTGTTTGTGCTTTATTTCCTTTTTATAGCTGTAAAAAACAAATGAACAAATAATATCAGCAGTCTGATTTGCCTATGCACTATTTGACATCTCAGACACATATGTGTATGTGTGTGTGTGTGTGTGCGTGCGTTTGATGTTTGACTGTGCATATAAGAGCTGTAAACTTTGTATCGTGGTACTTTGGAGACAAGTTGGATGTATGTATATAAAATAAACTTATTCTGTGGTTTAAAAGACTGTATGAGTAACTGTTTGAGCGAATATAGATAACAGACGCTTGACCAGCTCAGCCTGTGTTGGCACAAAAAACGATTTAAATCTGGCAGCTTGTAATGTAACTGGCTGTTGCAGAAACACATATGTGACTCTAGTCTGCGGGGCCCAGTTATTAAAAGTCACATACACCAATCAGCCACAACATTAAAATCACCTACCTAATATGGTGTAGGTCCCCCATTGTGCCGACAAAACAGCGCCAACCTGCATCTCAGAATAGCATTCAATCATGCCACAATCATGCCACACTTCAAATCATTGAGATCACATTTTTTCCCCATTCTGGTGATTGATGTGAACATTAACTGAAGCTCCTGACCCATATCTGCGTGATTTTATGCACTGCTGCCACACGATTGGCAAATTAGATAATCGCATGGATGATTGTTGGTGCCAGACGGGCTGGTTTGAGTATTTCTGTAACTGCTGATCTCCTGGGATTTTCACACACAACAATCTCTAGAATTTACTCCGAATGGTGCCAAAAACAAAAACATCCAGTGAGTGGCAGTTCTGTGGATGGAAACACCTTGTTGATGAGAGAGGTCAACAGAGAATGGCCAGACTGGTTCGAACTGACAAAGTCTACGGTATCTCAGATAACCACTCTGTACAACTGTGGTGAGAAGAACAGCTCAGGGTTGGCGCTGTTTTGGTGGCACGAGGGGGACCTACACAATATTAGGCAGGTGGTTTTAACGTTGTGGCTGACGTGTGTGTGTGACGGTACGTATGAAAGGGTTAAACACTGATAAATATCAGATTTTTTAAATAGAATGTAATTCTATGGCAGTTGTAAATTCACAGTATATACACACTTTTGCCATTCACATTATTTATTTTTTTATTAATACATTTCCAACCCAAGACTATCACAAGTCATTCTTGCAATTTTGACAAAACCTCATCTATGTCAGTCAGCTAGATAACATTACTTTGGTTTCTAGGGATGAACCGAAACAAAATGTGTGTGCTGATCCAGATATTCAATTATTTAGAACAACATCTGCCAATATGAATAGTTTGTTGTTCCAGCTTTTTCATGCTACCTTGTTCCAAAATTGGGAGGGTTCTCATCATTTTCGCATTACGTGGGGGGGAGGGGCCTCAGTCGTTTTCATCACCTGTTGTGTCAGAGGCCACTTTCAACATTCTCTTTCGGTCACTGAAAATTCTGAATAGCTTTGGGCTCACATTAAATTGGCACGATTTCAAATTTTTGTAAGAATGTTTTTACCTTACACTGAATTTTGAATGATGAAGCTTGTGCCTTTAGCTGAAGCAGTCTTCACTTTAGCTTTAAAAAACTCATTATTACCTAGCTGTGTCTGGTTTTAAGGTAAGAAATCAAATAGTTGAGTTAAAAGTTAATGTTTTTCCACAATGTAGAATTCTAGCAGTGCAGAGCTTACAAATTGCATTTCTGCTGTCATTGTTACCCAATTTAAAGTAATTCCAAACAAGACACATTTTCTTTCACACACAGCATGAGTTGACAGGAAATAATTGGCCCTGATAATCGGCTGATGTCCGATAGTGCAGATAATTGCTTTTATCGGCCAATACCGATGTTTGTTCGAAACATTGGTGCATCTCTACTGGTGACATATTTAAATTAGCTTAGTTTGCAACAACGTTAGATTTTTCACAAAAAACTATGGTAATTCTAACCAGAGACTATTTAGGAGACACAGGCCACTTCTATTAAAATGAATGGGAGAAATTGGAATGCCCAACAGTCAACAGATATAGAAAGGAAGTCCCGCCTTACAGGTAAAAGAGCCAATCACCTTTTAGATATAGACATTGCCTTTCAATCAACTCGAGAACACTCATGTGCATTAGCTATGCAAGCTAGGAAAATTTATTTTTGTAATGTAATCTGAGGTAAAGAAACAATTTATGATATCAGTGTTGACAGATTTTACTGCTGATTTGATATATGTTCTCTGATCGTAATCTTGAGCAACCATTTTGGAGATTTCGGTCTTTCCCCATTGAAGTAGACAGGAGCTGCACTTGTATGCCACTTGTATACATAGAAAAATAGCTGCCCGGGAGCGTTCCAAAGATGGCGCCCAGTGAACTGACTTGCTTAAAAGACTTTGTTCTAACTAACTTGGCTATGCTAATGTTAACTTAGTAAAGTCTGTGTATGTGGAAGACATCTGGGTGAAGGAATGGCACTATGTGCCCAGTGTCAGCCATAAGCATTTCCCATAAGTGTGGTTAGCTTGCACACGTAAACACACACACACACACACACACACACACACACACACACACACACATATATGCAGAGCCCCGGTCTCTGTCCATCAGAAGAGGCCCTTAGCGAGTTAGGGGGAAACTTTGGCCAGCTCTATTTAGTTCTGTTTATCACAGGGTAAACAGATCAGACACAAGCCAGAAGTGCTAATGTGTGAATCCTTAATGCACACACATTAAAAACAAAGACACACACACACACACACACACAAAAATAATATGTGTACTTACCTGCTTTGCTATCCATAATGCCATAAGAGATGAAAAGCCATCAGATTCAAAAAATTTGAAAAAAATGGTGGAGAAGTCAGGTGGCAGGTCAGGGAGTCAGGTGGCACTTTAAGTGTTTTCAATAGGTACCAAAAACATTGTTCCTCATGGTTAAACTGTACTTGTTTAACATCCGATTAAATTATTTTCATGGTAGTTGTTAGTACATCATATGTCAATGTACAGGTCAACATTGTAGATGAAGTATGTCTGGGAACGTATTTCTATTACACACCAGCATACATACTTCAACTGTCGAGAAGTATGTTTGTAATTGAATTCAGCACATAATCTGAAGATAGGGGAATTTGGACACAGCCAATGTTTTTATTGGTTTTAAGCAAAAACATCCCAGAAAAAAATCCCAGAATTTCTATGGCACTGACTGAACCATCAGACCAAGCAGACACACGCAGAGTAAACCGCTACTTGTTTAAACTGTTATCTACTCAAACAAAGATGAATTCTGCCACAAACTTTAAGGAAAAGCTGTGTCATTACAGGCTTTTGACCTGGTTCAAGCTATAACGAATGACACAAAGAGCTCATGTAAGAGTAGAAGGAAGTAGCAGACAGAGAAAGACTGTGTCGTCCCTATACAGAAAGAGAAAGAGAAAGTGTATATAGATAAAAAAACAAGACTGAAATGCTTAGCTCCTTTTTTTTCTAGCAAAATCTTTAATATACAGTAGTACCATAACTTTAGCAGTTTTTGACCTTTGTAGCTAAGAATGAAAACAATACTTCATTGCTTTTCAGCACACAGTGTTTGTAGAAGCCACTGATATTGTTGTATTATCAATTAGAGGTAGACCGATATCGTTTTTACCGATTCATCTGTGTCAATCGTTTCATTTTGGAACTATCGGTTATCTGCAAAAATCAATGCCGATGTTTGCGATAATTTTTTATTGAACTCTCCCTGGTAAATAATAATAAACATTATTCCTTATTAAACATAATTCAGTGAAATATAGCCTATATACAAAAAAACCTTCATCTGCTTAATTTGGTAATTACTGAAATATAGAGCATTGTAGCTGAGCCAAGTCTGTCATTTCAAAATAACAGTCCCCAGGGTATTTGGGGCTTGTTCATATTTAAAAGTCCCAAATCTTATTTTATTTTTTTTTTCTAGTTATTATAGGGATTTTGGTTGAACAGTGCACTGCATATGTAATTGTATTTATTTGGACTCTTGTAGCCTCTATGTCTGTGCCTGTCATATTAAGGAAAGAATAAGATTTTTTTTTTTAACATTCTATCTGTTGTTTTTAAAAAAACTAATCGGCCGATTAATCAGTTATTGTTATTTTTCACCACCTTAGTTATCGGTATCGGCAAAATCCACCATCGGTCGACCTCTATTATCCATAAGTTGCTGAACATAACTGAACAGTAGGGGGCCTGGGTAGCTCAGCGAGTACAGACGCTGACTACCACCCCTGGAGTTGTGAGTTCGAATCCAGGGCATGCTGAGTGACTCCAGCCAGGTCTCCTAAGCAACCAAACTGGCCTAGTTGCTAGGGAGGGTAGAGTCACATGGAGTAACCTTCTTTGTGGTCGCTATATTGTGGTTCGCTTGTGGTGAGTTGTGCGTGTATGCTGCAGAGAATAGCGTGAAGCCTCCACACGTGCAATGTCTCCACAGTAACGCACTCAACAAGCCATGTGATAAGATGCGTGGATTGACGGTCTCAGACGCAGAGGCAACTGAGATTTGTCCTCCGCCACCCGAATTGAGACGAGTCACTATGCCACCATGAGGACTTAGAGCGCATTTGGAACTGGGCATTCCAAATTTGGGAGAAAAGGGGAGAAAATCTAAATGAAATTTTTTTTAAAACATAACTGAACAGTAATGGTGCACTGTGTTTGTAATAATGGTTTTAAAGGGTTTAAATAAGAGTTTGATGAACTATGAAAACGTACTGCAACTTTTAGGCTTCTATTATTCCTAAACACCAAAAGAACTTACAGTAAGAGTAAAATGTGGCCGCCAAACTTTTGCTGTTCCTTGCTGTGTGTAGAACCTGCTGCTCTGCATATTCTTTGGAAGGATCCCAATGTTAGGAAAGAGTGCCAAAAGTTTACTTTCAACCAGATCTCTGAAAATTTTAGGTTGATTTCAACAGTTTGAGCAATGCATTTCCGAGTGGACTGTGTGACAATGTGTGACTGGACCCCTTTAATTGTTATATTTCATTCAAATTAGAGAATAGTAGGTCTTCTTCAACCATAGACTTATTGCAACTTAACCCACTGAGGGGAGGAAAAAAGACATGTAAATGTGTATGTGTGCACATTGCTCTGTCCTCTAAAGCATGTGGTTGTGCATTTCTCTATAAAGTGTGTGTGTATGTGTGTGTGTGTGTGTGTGTGTGTGTGTGTGTAATAAGAGCTCTGTTAATTATGTGGCTGTAGCACAGTGCTCCTGGCTGGGAATGGATCAAACACGGGCGCTGGCCAGCGGGCTCCCCACTGCACACAAATGAAATGCACTGCAGACTTTAAAGACTTCCTGTCATTAGCCTAGACCCCATCCACTGACTCGCTCCCTCGCTCACAGCCCAGACCTCCTCTGTTCTGCCACAACAATGAGCACTGTCATAGCTCTGAGGACACAGAGGGGGAAAAAAAACCTCACAGTAATAAAAGAGCTGGCCTTTTTACCACACACAGAGAGGGAGAGAAAAAAAAATGAATGGTTTAATTAATATCCAAATGCTCTGGCTCCACCTGGGCTGCATTAGCCGACTCTGGGTTTTCCATAGACACACTTAGTGGCCACCTGACTGGACGTCTGTGCTGTAAGTGTGTGTGTGTGCATGTGTATTTGAGTGAGTGTAAAGGATGACTGAGGATCAAAGAGTATATTATTCTGCTCTGTGTTTCGTTCTTCTTCTGAAACACTCACCGCCAATAATAGCAGAGGACCAGTGTCCTTGTGCTTGTTACCCCGTGACAATGAGACCAACCCAAGGCCATGCTCGTCAATTATTTTCTAACTCCTCACACACAGACACTTTTAAGCTGTGATATTGAAAACGTTCATCCGTTGTCCTTCTTTTAATTCGATTTAATGTCCCTGTTACATGGACACTGATCCATGCTTTGTAACTCGCACATGGTCTCTGTTGTTGTCAATTCAGTTCTGCATCAAATCGGCCACCACAGTTTGGTTCCTCACACTTACGCTTTGTGCTAAGACTGTGCACTGCGTGTCCATGCTTGACTGATCTCAGAGACATTGAGGCTTTGAAAACAAAAGACATTACAAATAAAGACAATTGGTGGTGCTATACTTGACAGGCGTAAGAATGCTAATTAATCTGATTAGAATGAGATGATTAAATCCATGATGTGGGTTCATCTGGCGCTGGCAGAGCGATCACTTCAGACAAGATGAAAACTGACATTCGGCAAGCAAAATAGGGGCTTGGAGTAATGCACTTTCATTCTGTTTGACGAATGCTTAAAAAAGATGCTTTGTTATGTACTGATTCTGTTTGGTTTTAATACTGTCTCAAACTGTTGATCCTTTTTGTTCTTTCTCTCTTTGCCATGTATGCACCAAGTATCTCGCAGTGTACAATCACACACTCATTTATCCACAGTCTTCACCGTGAGGCTTATGTATATAAAAGGCACGCTAGAGGCAAGTGGACCACCCACTGGAGATAATCAGTGCTGTTTTCCTCAGCACAGCCCCCTCGGCCTCCTCTTGAGAGCTCAGGCGCCCAATGCTGCCCAGCGACCCAAATGGAAGCCACAGGTCATCCATCAGCTGAGCCTACAACACTAGAGACGCGCATATGCCATACATCAGTCATTATGTGTGTCCTCTTCAACAGTCACAAATGAACGGAGGACATTCAGAAACTCAAACACATGCACCTCAGGGTGGGTAAAAAAAAATATAGATTTTCCAATTAATCATGATCTTTATTTGAATAATTCCGATATCGATGCTTAAAATTACAAGACTGATGTTTTACTCTAAGCCAGGGGTGCTCATTATGTCATTATGTCCAACCATTGGTTGATCTTGTTAACCGGACAAAAGAGAAAGACAGTAGAGAGACTGCACTTATCAGAGTTACAAATGACTTGATCTTATCATCTGATTGTGGCTGCATTTCACTTCTAGTGCTTTTAGATCATAGTGCTGCCTTAAAAACCATAGATCTCAACATTCTCTTGAATAGGCTTGAGAATTATGTTGGCATTTGTGAACTTGCATTAGCATGGTTTAGGTCCTCTTTAGCAGACCGCTACCACTTTGTCTGTTTAAAACGAGGAATTGTCAAATCAAACAAAGGTTAAGTATGGAGTGCCACAGAGATCAGTTTTAGGGCCTCTGCTTGTCTCCTTATATATGCTTCCCCAGGGATATATTATCAGGAATCGTGGAATAAGTTTCCACTGTTATGCCGACGATACCCAACTTTATATTTCTTCAAAACCTGATGAAATTTCACAATTCTCCAAATTAGCAGAGTGTATCAGTGAAAATAATGGCCAGAATGGCCAGAAATTTCCTTCTACTCAATTCTGACAAAACAGAGGTACTAATTATTGGACCAAAAATCTCTAAAAATAAGCCGCTAAAACATAATTTGACTCGCAATGGATGTACTATTTCACGGTCTTCTACAGCGAAGAACTTAGGTGTTATATTTGATGTCAATCTGTCCTTTGAAAATCAAATTTCCAATGTTTGCAAAGCAGCATTCTTCCACCTCATAAATATTGCTAAGTTACGACACATGTTCTCTGTTGCTGATGCCGAAAAACTAATTCATGTGTTCATGACCTCAAGACTAGATTATTGTAATGTATTACAGGGAGGATGTCCAGCAAGATCAATAAATAAACTTCAATTGGTTCAAAATGCAACAGCCAGAGTGCTGACTAGAACCAAGAAATATGATCATATTTGCCCATTTTATCATCATTATATTGGCTACCTGTTAAATTTCATATTAATAAAAAAGTTTTGTTAACTACGTACAAAGCTTTGAATGGTCTAGTTCCGCAGTACTTAAGTGACCTTCTACCACGCTTCTAAAAAAAAAAAAACATGCGCATGTTTGGGTCTACTTGTGAAAATTTTACTATTTTACATTTTTCTAATTTAATTTTTTTTTTTAGTTTATTTTTCATTACAAATTATATTATCAGCATAACAGTTTAAGTGAAAATTTGTGCAAAACCCGATGATTATGATATAATCATGATCCTGCATGTGAATTTTCTTGTGAAAGTGCTTTAATGTAAGAAAACCTGTCCTTTTGTACAAAATGCGTTAAACACAGTTAATGTCACAAATTTGCTTATTTGATTACTGATCACGAAATTGTGTGGAATCTTAAATATTTCTTATATTATGTCATACTGCAGTTTACTAAATCACGCAGAGCTTGGTAATCACTAGCACGCAAACAACAGCGAAAGAGGAGCAGGCTATTTTATGTATAATAAATTTTTCGCACCTGCATTCCAGTCTACATCTTGATGTAATCCTTCCTCATGATCACGCAGCATGTTTTCATCAGCTGAATGGGAAGCTAAACACTACTAAAGTGTGAAGAGACTCGCGCTGCGTGTGCAAGCCATTCACGCATCACAAGCTGATCAACTATTTAGCCATTTTCGGTGAATCACACCTGCAAAATCCTAAAACTTTATTTCCAGGTTTAATTTATATTTTGAATAGACTCAGATTTTGAACCCATGATGTGGGTTTATGTTTTTTCTTTTAATCGTTTAATGTAATTTTGAGTGTGACCATGGTTTAAGGAGGTGTACTTGTATGCTGGGTTGGAAATCTCAAGGATTAATAGTGATGTTTTCCTTATTACATGACGTGTTGTTCTGAAAGCAAAAAGAAAGAAATGAAACACGGAATGTTGGCTGTCATCCGCGCAACCTGACCGAAGCAAAGCGGGCACGTTCACTCGCGTGAATAACCGAACGTGAAGCGCTGCTGGCTCGTGATGCACAAATGGCATGCACGCACTGCACAAATCTGTTGGGTATACTACAGTCTTGTCACATTTTATCTTTTTGTTTAGCCTCCCATTTAGCTCATGAAAACACGCTGCATGATCATGATAAAGGATTACATCAAGATGTAGATTGGAATGCAGGTGCGGAATTTATATAAATAAAATAGTCTAAGTCTCTCTCACCATTGCTGGCGTGCCAGTGATTACCCCTCCACGTGCCAATGCTGGCATGCATGCCATGGGTTGCCGACCCCTGGTCTCGACTAAAGACTCATCTATTTAGCCAGGCATACACCTAATTTATCCATCAACTCACAATCAGGCTGCTTTAGTTAGGTCTGCCGGAACCAGAAACATTTATCTTGATCTATAACTCTGCAAAACATTTAATGGCATCTACACTAATATTATTCTATTTGTTTCTTTGTCTCAACATCAGGATTCATATCCTGAGGTTAACAGAGCCGGCCAGATCCAGCTCCGTTCCTGCTTGGGGTCGGACTCCACTGCTACGTGTCTCTGAGTGAAGACTAAATGCAGCTGGTGCTAGCCAAACATCACTTCAGTCTATTACGATGGACCTCAGATGATGAACTGATGACAACTCCAACCATTAGACATGGGATTCTTCATATGCCACTGCCTGAACCTTGGACTTAGGGCAGACCTCACCAAAATGACCAGCCGGTTGAACTGCGATGCACCTCACTGATCTCGGCCTGCAACACCTTGGTCTAATGATGGAATACACTCTTAAAATGGAATACATAGACTATCAATTAATTGCCAACAAAAGCCTTCATCAGCCAACTAACAAAGGACAATGCATCTGTGAACTTCTGCAGTTAATCCAGGATGAACTTCAAAGACATTAGTCATTAATAGTAAATAGTAATAATAAATTAGTTAAATACAAAATCTTTGTTTAAACACTGGCCCTTAACACTTACTTGGTTTACTAATTTTAAACCATGACTTGCACTGCACATAAATAACTAATATTGGCATTATATTCATGTTGTTTAGCGAGAGGGGAACTGGCCCCCCCAGTAACGCCCGTTTCACACATGATCAGTTTGCAGTACGTACGCGGTGCGGAAGCAGCACACGCTTGATTGTGCTTTCATATAAGATGCGTTTGCAGCGCACACAGATCCGCGCCTTCAGTATACCACAAATACAACAATGGGTAAGTAGTTCGCCATTATTTTGATTTTAAACATTTAAACATGGTACTTATCTTACGTGAAAAGGTAGTATCACAAACATTTTAAAACTTACCTTCCACATAAACAGCCGAGGAAACTGCCCTCATGCCTTTTCTTTTGCATTTAAATCTTTGTACAAGAAATCCTGCGGGTCAGAGAACTTTATGTTTTTTCACCTCCACAATGAGATGAGTGGCATCCATTATGTCTTGTTTTTCCAAATGTGAGTTAAGGTGTAGTTCTCACCACCGTGTTTTGGTTTTCTTTGCTTTACCCAGGGCTGAAAGTCATATGGTGACTGTGAAACACAGTAGACTTTCATTATATGCATTTATGGTGAAATTGCTACATTTTCGTGTCAATCCATATTCATTTTGACCACGAACAATGCGCTATCACTATAATTCAGTGTGTGCAGCAAAGCAAAAATAGACTCGGTGCGGAAACGATCGCTGCACTGCTGCTTCTGCAATGCACTGCTGTGCTGTATCCGTGTGCGGTCTGAATGCTCTAACCTGTTAACATGGGCACTGCAAAAAATACATACTACATATGTACTGCATACGGTTCATGTGTGAAACAGGTGTAACCCTGGTTTCTCCCAAGGTTATTTTTCTCCATTAACAAACATCTTATGGAGTTTTGTGTTCCTTGCCACAGTCGCCTTCGGCTTGCTCACTGGGGTTCTAAATACAATTATTATTTATTTATTTTTTATATACAATTTACAATCATATTTAATAAAACTACACAATGATGACTCTAATATTATTATGGATATTATTTTCTTTTTTGTTAATGCATGATTTTCAGTAAAGCTGCTTTGAAAGGATGTGTGTTGTGAAAAGCGCTATACAAATAAAAATGACTTGACTAGAGAGAGAAGCTATACAAATAATACAATGTGTACAATGCATGTCTGTCTGTTCTTCCTTCAGGTTACCGTAGTAATCTTAGTAAGCGCGCACCAGTTTTTTTAGTGACTGTCTGAAACGTCTATTTTCAAATCACAGTTGGCTTAACAGGAGATGCCTTAACCATTGTGTTTTTAATATGCGTGTTAAGTTAAAGTTCAGTTTTAAAGACGCTGCATTCTGTTCCATTTAGCTTCGCTCTGTCTAGCTGATTGACACACTTGCAGCACGTTGAGTCCACTGCCACACGCGCCTGGTGTGTATGTGTGTGTTTCTCCCCAAGTGTTCGCTCCTGTGGGGAAAGCCGTGATGCTCTGTATTGTTGTTTCTGTGATGATTCATGTAGCGTTCCATTCAACTCGGAGAGTCGGAATTTCCACCTTTCAACTGGGGAATGACACTTTATGTCGGATTTCTAACTTGGAAACTCGTGCGGAAATCTTTAACTCCCATTTCGTCGAGATGCAGGTGTGTGTTACTTCACGCAAACATATCGGCACCCAGGACAGGGAGGTTTACAGTCAGTGACAAACATTCACTTTTATTAAAGAATATCCATTAACGAGTTCTTACATTAAATGATAATAAAACGTGTTTAGCAATCATTTTGCAGGTGTTCAAAACATGGTTAATTGCGCTCTCTTTTGATGGTCGTAACAGTAGCAATGCAGTGTTGTATATCAGTTTGGTTGCTATGAGACGTCTCTGACAATCAATCTACCCCTCAAAATCACAACGTAATCAATCTCAGAATTAAAAATAAGCTCCCTCTTTGACACGTTTGTGTTTAGTTGTCAGGTAATTGTCACTGAATTTCGAATTAAGTGAGAAGTCACATCATGCATGATAACCATTGATCATCATATTCATGATCGATCACTGCTGCCACGTCCGAGTACCTAGTGTTTTTGAGAGCGAAAACATAGCTTTTCGAAAAACGTTCTCCCAAGTGGACAAATTTGAAAACGCTGTCTTTGCATAGTAGTGTGAACAGGGAATACAGGGCTTGATATTAACACCCGCCCACCTGTCAAATGCTGGTAGAAATCAGCAGTGGCGGGTAACTCCATCACCCTTACTAGCCACTTTGGCGGGTGGCCGCAGCCAGAGAAAATTGAATTGTATTCATCTCACGTTCAGCACTTTATAAGCATTAAATACGCTTCTAAAATCTGGCATGCTTATCTCGGCTAGGCGATTGAAGCATGCTTTTGTGCGAACCGCTACAACGCACATCAGCATGCTCTAGAAATAAGCGCAGAACAGCACATCGCGAAACTTCGGTGATTCTGTCTGGCTTTACTCGATAACGCGGCAGCCGCCGGAGAACACAGAACTTATGTGATCCATGTGAATTCTACTGAGAGAATCTGCTTCTTTAAAGTGCTATGTGGAGGAAGCTTTTAACATCATCCAAACTAAAATGTTTTAGTGCAGTGACACTAGTAACTGGTATAGATGTATATTAAATTGATTAGGGTGAATCTGTAATGCTTTTTTTTTGTTTAAGGAATTAATAATTAATATGTCATTATTCACTTACCTTTATCATCCAGACCCATAGCACTTTCTTTCTTCCATGAATGGAAAAAAAAGATTCATGGATTTTTCCATTTATGGAAAAAGGTGCAATGAAAGTAAATGGTGACTGAGTTTAATCTACCTAACATCTCCTTTTGTACTTCATGGAATTATTAACTGTGAAAGTTGTAGTTAAATGTTTCTAAACATGTTCAGGCAATTTGTTTTTAGCATAAATACTATAGTTTCATTTTTAGAAAGATTATCTACATTAACCTAACCACAGTAATGTGGAGCCATCCGTGGTCTGACCAGTGCTTGTGATTATAAAAAATGCCACTGTTAAACAATGGAAGAACAATGGTAAACTTTCATGAAGGCATTTACAATTTAGAATGGTTAAAGGGGTAAAAATGGGTTCAAATCTGAACTTCCATGGACAAATGGACAAATTATTGACAAAGTTTTCCTCCTGTTCTACCCTACTCCTGTCCTAACTAGTCATGCTTGCCTTCAGATATTATAAAGATGACTTAAATCACTAGGCCTGTGTCCTGCTAAACTCATATCATTCTCATATAATTCTTTTCAGTTAAAGTCTCCAGTTACTTATATCACTTTTTGTGGGGCAGGGGATTTTTGCTAGTGACTTTGGAACACCACTAGCCACAGTTGCCAGTGAGCCAAAAAGTTAATGTCAAGACCTGCTGAGATATCTGAAAACTATGACGTATTTGTTGTCATGTGACAGTCATGTGATCCATTCAGCCCAATACAATCAAGATGGCGGCCCATGTTGTAGTGGTGTTTTTATGCCTGCTATTCACTTTGATAGTGTTATTACTGTAAATGTTACTTTGTACAACCTTCACATTGCATTCCTTTAAAGACGGCGGCAGGTTTACTCAGAATTGCTGTCCTGGGACGGAACATGAGAACAATTGCATTTCAAACCGTAAGGGGATTTAAGAGATTTCATGCGTTCTAGTGTGGATGACTAGAAAGGCATCTTGGAAAGGCAGTGTGGACGGAGAGCTTTTAGAAAGTGAAAACGGCGTTTTCAAATATATCCAGATTATTGTGGCCTTAGTTAGTATTTTTTTGTGGTACAGAAATTGGTATTGATAAAAGTCAAATTGTTTTTATTTGTAAGCAAAATGGTCATTATAACCTAAATATAATCTAACCGAATCTGGGAAATCTGTATCGATACCCAGCCATAATGCAAGCAGACATTTAAAAAAAAAAAAAATGTGTGTGTACTAACACACTCCCAGAAGGAAGCGGCACTCTAACAACGTTTATCCACACTAAAATAAAACATCGCTTTTGGTAAAATGTTTACCTTGTTTTGGAGGATTCTGTGATGCCGTGGCTTTTCTCTGACCTCCTTTTGCAGAATTGCATAAAGTCTCGGTAATCTTAGAATATCTTTGTCAGCTGTGGCTTTTCACTAAATTTGGTTGAATTTTCATGAAAAATACAAGTATCAAAGTTATTGTAAATTTCCATCCCGTTACAATAGTTGTCATGAAATACTTCTGAGAAGTTGACATTGTAAGCTTTCTTTCTGCAACATGCGTGCTGCATTATATCGAGTTGTTTGAGAGCTATATTCAGCTGTTAAGTGTTCAGAACAATCAGATAAAATTATGTAACAAGGCTTCGAAATGAGATTTAACACTTCCCTTTTGAGAGTGGAATGACATGCATATATTTCCTTTGCATAATGCAAGAGGTCTGCATACATCAAACTGTGACATCTGCACTGGGTTCTTTCCTTACATGCACAGCTCTTCTCCTCCTCACTCTTTCCTTCACTCTGTTCTTGATTGTTCACTTGTCCTCCAAATTGATGCACATTACCGCTCTCCTATAGTGAGTGCATTATGACACACTGTGGCTGACCCACAGTGTCTGACAATTCAACTCGCTCGCTCACACTGAGCAGCTGGAAGAGCTTTCCTTAAAACCTCGCCAACTACCGCTGTTATTCTGGGCATATCTGCCCTGCTTGCAGGAAGCCGTGACCAGGAAAGGTCAAGAACAAAAGGGACAGGATAGTCTTCGGAGAATAGTTAAATAAGAACAATATGACGAAAGCGAGAGCAAGATAAGACGATTGTGTGTCCAAATGAGTGGTAATCTCAGGGACTTCCATTGTGGCCCCAGCAGATGCGGCATGTTTGCCATGGAGCCGCTCTCCTCAAACGTTAACGTCCTTGGTTTAGGAGTGTCCATTGTGATGTTGCAATGAGGCTCAGTTGGCAGCATTGATAATATGCTTACAGTAATCACGTCTGTCAACATAAGACAGTCTGTATTGAGTGTTTTTGCTTTGACAAGGCATGAGAGGGGCTGAGTATCATAGCCCTGCAAAAAGCTGTGAAAATAACTCAATTACAGGTAGGAGCAAAGGCCAAGTCCAGCCTAGATTCACTGGCCCAACGAGCTTATTGTTTTTCTAATACATGCAACACTACCTGAAGTATACCAATAAATTATGACTGGAATTCACTGTGCAATTGTGCAAGGGAATCTTTGGTATAACTGAAGAGACCTTGTCCACAGTAACTGTTTTTAGTTGGATTTAATCATAAAGCTAGTTTAGAACAATGCGGTGACCCTTCTACGATCTTCCTCGCTTAAACTCAATGGGAGTTAGAACAATCCAGAACCAGTGTCGGCTCTCAAATATTCTGCTCATGGTTACTGGCTGATACCAATGGTCACAAGACCTGACAGAGAACAGCTCCAGAAGAATGAAGACGAGCGGACTGTATATAGATATATGTTTACATTTATATTTATTCATTTAGCAGACACATTCATCTAAAGTGACTTACAAATGAGGAATACAACTTATGCGATTCATCCTAAGTAGGCAATAACATGCTCAGAAGAACAGGAATAGAATACAATAAAATACAATGCAATACAATACAATACAATAGAGATAAAAATGAGAGAATATAGAAGATTTTTTAAGAAAGACTAAAACGTTGTTTTCTGACAGCTCACAAAGCTGGATTTCAAAAGTAGACTAATGGGAATGTTTTTACATGCAAGTTATTTTAATTATGCATAAATAAATAAAATGACCTAATGCATCCCTCAACACAAAATCTAAGGTGCAAGGAAACATTTCAGCAGAAGTTTAAAAGGAAAAAAAAAGACTCGTGTTTACCAGGATGGCGTGATAAGGAACAAAAACAAAACAGACTTTGAGATTGAAAGACATGTAATTAAAAAAGTGTCCAAATGTAGAACAGCAGTGATTATCTTGTTTGCCTACTTGTAGTTTCATGAACAAGACAAGCAGTTTAGCAGTCAATCTCCGGGGCTTGTTTAAATTGGGAGCCAAAACACAGTGATTTTGGAGATGGAGATTTAAAAATTGTCGACCTGGTTAACATGGGGAGGGGTATTATGACTGAGAAGATTGAAATTCAGTTTACGTCAGTCTGAATTTTAAAGATACAAGAACAGCTCACTCTCTGTACTTGTTTACATACAGTGGCACAAAAAAGTATGTGAATTCTTTTGAATGACCTGCATTTATGTATAAATTTGTCTTAAAATCTGGTTTGATCTTCATCTGTTACAATAATGAACACAATCTGTTTTAACTAATAACACACAAATTATTTTATTGTTCTTGTACAAATTGAATACATCATTCAAACATTCACAGTGTGGGTTGGAAAAAGTATGTGAACCCATAGCTACTGATGCCTACAAAAGCTAATTAGAGTTTCTTAGAGTCAGGAGTTGGCAAACCTTGCATCCAATTAATGAAATGAGACTGGAGGTGTGGGTTAGAGCTACTTTGACTTATAAAAAGCACTCAAACATTTTGAGTTTTCTATTCACAAGAAACATCTGCTGACGGGGAACATGACTCACAAAAAAAAGAGATCCCAGAATACCTATTAAGACCGATCAAGAATTGTTGATTTGCATAAAGCTGGAAAGGGTTACAAAGTTATCTTGAAGAGCTCAGATATTCATCCGTCCTCAGTTAGACAAACTGACTATAAATGGAGACGATTTAGTATTGTGGCTACTCTCCCTAGAAGTGTCCGTCCAGACAAGATGACCCCAAGGGCACATCGCAGAATGCTCAATGAGGTAAAATGAACCCAAGAGCATACATGGGTTTTATCTGGCCCGCGGCTCATTTATCCTAAAAACGTTTATTTATTTGATATTTCAGATATTTGATCTTGCATTGGGACCTAATGCACCTCCATGAACATTTAACATGCTCAGGGCTGCCAGATATGAGATGCAACCCCCCCCAATTAAAGATTTATCCTTGCGCAAATTGGAAATATTCCGCCTAATGCTATACTTATTTTATGCAATCTGGCAACCATGCATGGGAGTGCACTCTTTCTAGCTCTCGCTTTCCCCTTTGAACAAACTTAGCGATCTGTAGTGCAATATTATTCCCAAGTAAAAGTGTTATACGGCCACTCTGTGTCCATTATTGAGGCTGCTTGTCCTATTTGGTGCTACTAATTTTGCCGGCAAACCTTCTCAGTGATGAACTTTAATAAAATATAAACACAGATCTCAACATCGACACACGGAGGGGTAATCATTGACACACGAGCAAAAGCAAGACAAATACACTATATTGACCATTCTTCCAGAAGTGCATTTGTGAGGTCAGACACTGATGTTGGACGAGAAGGCCTGGCTCGCAGTCTTCGCTCTAATTCATCCCAAAGGTGCTCTATCGGGTTGAGGTCAGGACTCTGTGCAGGCCAGTCAAGTTCTTCCACACCAAACTCGCTCATCCATGTCTTTATGGACCTTGCTTTGTGCACTGGTGCGCAGTCATGTTGGAACAGGAAGGGGCCATCCCCAAATTGTTCCCACAAAGTTGGGAGCATGGAATTGTCCAAAATCTCTTGGTATGCTGAAGCATTCAGAGTTCCTTTCACTGGAACTAAGGGGCCAAGCCCAGCTCCTGAAAAACAACCCCACACCATAATCCCCCCTCCACCAAACTTCACAGTTGGCACAATGCAGTCAGACAAGTACCGTTCTCCTGGCAACCGCCAAACCCAGACTTGTCAATCAGATTGCCAGATGGAGAAGCGTGATTCGTCACTCCAGAGAACGTGTCTCCACTGCTCTAGAGTCCAGTGGTGGCATGCTTTACACCACTGCATCTGACGCTTTGCATTGCACTTGGTGAGGTATGGCTTGGATGCAGCTGCTCGGCCATGGAAACCCATTCCATGAAGCTCTCTACGCACTGTTCTTGAGCTAATCTGAAGGCCACATGAACTTTGGAGGTCTGTAGCGATTGACTCTGCAGAAAGTTGGCGACCTCTGCGCACTATGCGCCCCAGCATCCGCTGACCCCGCTCTGTCATTTTACGTGGCCTACCACTTCGTGGCTGAGTTGCTGTCATTCCCAATCGCTTCCACTTTGTTATAATACCACTGACAGTTGACTGTGGAATATTTAGTAGCGAGGAAATTTCACGACTGGACTTGTTGCACAGGTGGCATCCTATCACAGTACCACGCTGGAATTCACTGAGCTCCTGAGAGTGGCCCATTCTTTCACAAATGTTTGTAGAAGCAGTCTGCATGCCTAGGTGCTTCATTTTATACACCTGTGGCCATGGAAGTGATTGGAACACCTGAATTCAATTATTTGGATGGGTGAGCAAATACTTTTGGCAATATAGTGTATGTATTTTTATTATTTGTGCAGTTTAGAAATGTTGAAGTCCCTTGCACCTGTATTTTAATCTAACTCTTGCAGTAATCATTTATCATAGTCATGAAGTCTGCTTTATTCAGTCTACTCCCTTTCAGCATGTAAACGGGTAATGTTTTGAGAAAAAAGTAAGTAAACTGGCTCGCTTTATGACAAACATTAAAAGTTCTATAATTTTCTAGTTTATCTTTTAATTTTGTGATTAAAACAGATCCCTAATGTAGTGTGTTAAATTAATAATAAATTACCAGGGAAGTAGAGATGGTAAAATAAACAATTTATAATAAGCTCAGCCTTTATTTAGTTGTTTTAATGCCTGATAGAAAAGTATCTACCTTTGTAAGCAATTCAATACTTTAGGCAATTGCAGAATAGTCCCATTAGTCACATACACACTTCAGAAAACTGAGTAAACAACTATTTCTGGGCTTGAAAGGTACAAGAACCAAATCAATACAGAACATTGTATCTCAAAATGAGTACAATATGGCCCCCTATGCACTACTTAAGGCCCGATGTGGCCCCTGTACCAAAATAGTTGCCCACCCCTGCCCTACAGTGACAGCTAAAGACTTGAAGGAATCATTGGAACTTGTTAACATCTCTGTTCATCAGTCTACTATATGTAAAATATAAAACAGGCATGGTGTCCATGGCAGGACATCACGAAGTAGGCCGCTGCTTTCCAACAAAAACATTACTGCACACCTGAAATTTGCCAAAGACCATGTTGACACTGCATAATGTTTTCCAGACTGATGAAACTAAATCCTTCTGAACGTTGTGCAGGTCTAATCTACCGTAAATGCTTGGTTGAGGTTATTGCTGCCAAAGGAGGATCGACCAGTTTTTAAATCCAAGGGTTCACTTACTTTTTCCACAGCACTGTGAATGTTTAATGGGATGTGTTCAATAAAAGACATGAGAGATTATAATTGTTTGAGTGTTGATAGCTTAAGCACATTGTGTTTGTCCATACTTGTGACTTTGATGAAGATGAGATCACATTTTATGACCAATTAATGCAGAAAACCAGCTAATTCCAAAGGGTTCACATACTTTTTCTTGCCACTGTATATGGTCCCAAAATGTATTTGGACACTTTTAGACACTTAAAACAAACTTTAAAATGCACAAATGTCATTGCATTAGATACAAAATATCAAACCAAGTGGCATCTCCAAATGATGCTAAAGCTTTTCTCAGAACTAACTTCACTTTTCTGAACCATTTTTGCAATGAACTTATAATCAACTGGTGTCATGGTAAATTTTAGTGGATGTATGAAGTCAGTTCCCCTCAAGTTTACACAGGTTTCCTCGCAGAGTAACCACAGGTGTAGTTCAGCACATTAACTATTAACATGTTACACAACGTTTGACAACCAGAGTGTCCAAATGCATTTTGAACAGTTTATCTATTGTTTTATATTTTGAAAGCTAACAACCTATTATTGTGAAATGTTATGCTTAAAATGTCTATTTGTGCTATATTTCTTAATGCCCCATGGTTTGAAATTTTGCTATATACTGAAAAGACATTCATACATTTTTAAGTGTGGAATAAGTATCCAAATATTTTTTGGGTGCACTGTATATGTTCATACTTCACTCAATGCATGCACTTATACATCCTTTGCATCTGTTGTGTAAACGACTTAATCACCATTTCTGAGCACAATGGCCTACTTTCGTCACTTTTCCAATTTAAAGTGGACAGCTGTTTTTTTCTTTACCCTTAGCAACAGTCAACAGAAAATGGTCACCTTCCAAAGCCCCTGATTTCACAGTCATTGTGTGTATCCAGCCTCATGCCATGAAAATAAAGGCCCTTTCTCTTTGCTCTGTACAGCATGACATATTCCCCTGGCTTCAGATCCGAGTAACACTTTGCCGTGTATTTTCAACCTGTCACCGTAATGCACCTCTGTGACATGAATGACAGAAATTATAATCTTTCAGTTAAATCCATCCATCAAGGGACACTTTAAATACACAAGAGGCTTATGATTGATGTTTGTACTTGAATTATTATTATGTAGTCCAAACTGACAGAAAGTCTCATAAAGTAAATAAAGAAACATAAAAATGCTTTTAAATCTGCATTAAAAATAATATTTTAGATGAAAAGCATACATTTATCAGCAAGTGGTCAACACACTAACTCCCGGAAACTCTTTCAATGAAGTTTCATAAGTTTAGAAAAGTTGTTGTGCTGGTCTGATATTTGCTCTCCCATTTAATATAGGGCCCTATATTTTCGTGATGACAAAAACCAGAATTACAGAATGCAGTCATAAACATTATTATTATTATTATCATTATTATTATTATTAATATATTATATTGTGTGTGTGTGTGTGTATATATATATATATATATATATATATATATATATACACATACATACATACATACATACACACACACTACCGGTCAAAAGTTTTGAAACACTCATTCTTTATTATATATATATATATATATATATATATATATATATATAAACTCAGCAAAAAAAGAAACGTCCTCTCACTTTCAACTGCTTTTATTTTCAGCAAACTTAACATGTGTAAATATTTGTATGAACATAAAAAGATTCAACAACTAAGACATAAACTGAACAAGTTTCACAGACATGACTAACAGAAATGGAATAACGTGTCCCTGAACAAAAGGGGGGTCAAAATCAAAAGTTACAGTCAGTATCTGGTGTGGCCACCAGCTGCATTAAGTACTGCAGTGCATCTCCTCCTCATGGACTGCACCAGATTTGCCAGTTCTTGCTGTGAGATGTTACCCCACTCTTCCACTAAGGCAAGTTCCCAGACATATCTGTGGGGAATGGCCCTAGCCCTCACCCTCCGATCCAACAGGTCCCAGACGTGCTCAATGGGATTGAGATCCGGACTCTTCGCTGGCCATGGCAGAACACTGACATTCCTGTCTTGCAGGAAATCAGGCACAGAACAAACAGTATGGCTGGTGGCATTGTCATGCTGGAGGGTCATGTCAGGATGAACCTGCAGGAAGGGTACCACATGAGGGAGGAGGATGTCTTCCCTGTAACGCACAGCGTTGAGATTGAGCTTGTTGTCATTGCAGGCAGTACGATGATGCTGTGACACACCACCCCAGACCATGATGGACCCTCCACCTCCAAATCGATCCCGCTCCAGAGTACAGGCCTCAGTGTAACGCTCATTCCTTCGACGATAAACGCGAGTCCGACCATCACCCTGGTGAGACAAAACCGTGACTCATCAGTGAAGAGCACTTTTTGCCAGTCGTGTCTGGTCCAGCGAAGGTGGGTTTGTGCCCATAGGTGACGATGTTTGGTAAGGACCTGCCTTACAACAGGCCTACAAGAGCTCAGTCCAGCCTCTCTCAGCCTATTGCGGACAGTCTGAGCACTGATGGAGGGATTGTGCATTCCTGGTGTAACTCGGGCAGTTGTTGTTGCCATCCTGTACCTGTCCCGCAGGTGTGATATTCGAATGTACTGATCCTGTGCAGGTGTTGTTACATGTGGTCTGCCACTGCGAGGACAATCAGCTGTCCTTCCTGTCTCCCTGTAGCACTGTCTTAGGCATCTCACAGTACGGACATTGCAATTTATTGCCCTGGCCACATCTGCAGTCCTCATGCCTCCATGCAGCATGCCTAAGGCACGTTCACACAGATGAGCAGGGACCCTGGGCATCTTTCTTTTGGTGTTTTTCCAGAGTCAGTAGAAAGGAATCTTTAGCGTCCTCAGTTTTTATAACAGTGACCTTAATTGCCTACCATCTGTAAGCTGTTAGTGTCTTAACGACCGTTCCACAGGTGCATGTTCATTAATTGTTTATGGTTCATTGAACAAGCATGTAAAACATTGTTTAACCCTTTCCAGCCAGAGCGTTCAAATTTGGAAACAATTATTCCCATGGTTCCTGACTCAATATCTTTGCTGTCCAATCACCGATTTTATTTCTGAAAACTGCCAGATACTTATGACAATTTAAGCTAAAAGCATATATGATTGGTTAAGGGGTTACTGGGCGTGAATAATAAATGTATCGTCATCAGCATCATTCTCCATTTGCCTGAGAGAGGATATCCCAGGAGATTACCTCCAGTGTTGGACTTATTGCTTCAAATTGAAAACTGAGGCGATCTTTCGAGGTAAGACAAGTTATTTAACATGTGTTGTCAATATTGTCTATTGAAATTCAAAACATCTTAGTTACGAAGCATTTATTTGTAGGAGTAATGCTAGTTATTTCTGGAACAAATGACATGACCGTCGGAGTTCATCGAACAGGCAGCTAGCCTCTATTTTTTAGCATATTTCTGTGAAATTGCTAAATAAATATTAGTTAGCAATACTATGTAAATCTTTAGCTAAATATCAATAACTCTTTTAGCCAATTTTGTTGCTTGTGGAAGATAGTCAAACCTTTTTAGTTACGAAGCATTTATTTGCCCTAGCTATTTTTTATTTATTTTTTTCTCTGGAAAAATTGACGTGACCGTCATCGGCGAGCCTCTTCTTTTTGTATAAACATTTTTTTGGCAGTTTCTGTGAAACTTGCTAAATAAACATTAACTAGCAATACTATGTACATTTTTAACTAAATATCAATAACTTTTTTTTTGCCAATTTTGTCGCTTGTGAAAAATCCGCCTGAAGTAACATGAGGCAGAGAACAGACGATGTTCAGACCATTTTATTATTTTTTTTTTTTACGCTGTTCAGACCTGCCTGGAAATTGGCCTGCTAGTTAGATAAGTTATCTAGCTTGTTGATTTTCCCATGTAATAAAAAAAAATGGTAGATATCTTTCTATAATTTAGCAGATAGCCTTACCAATCCATCACACAGACATGATTTTAGATTGTGTGTAGCTTCCTGTTCACAAGGAAAGTGTGAGAGGGCTGTCTGCAGTTGGACATTCTGGTTAGTCTGCAAGCCTTTGGTGACTATTCAGTGTATGGATTTGTGAAGAACACACTGCTGGCTACCAATTGTGTACTTTTTTTCTGTTGTAGAGATGGATAGAGACTATGGCTCCCTGCTTTTAAGGGCATGAGCACACAGGAGGAAGACCCAGACCACGAGGTGATAGAGGATGAGATGGAACCTGATCCCCAGCCAAGACCATCAACTGGGTATATACGAATGTGTATGTATTGTTTGTTTCCATTTCTCATATGACTGATACTCACAGTAACACTAACACTGTTACTCTTATTATTTTGCGTATGGCCAGCCATTCTCGCACAGGTCCCAATTCAGCTAGAAAGCGTAAACATTTCCCTGACTCTGTGCCTTATCCCTCGTACTCTGACATCGATTCACAGGCACCAAAACCTCTCCCATTTAAGCCTAGCCATCCATTCGGTATTGACTTAGGTAGTGTGCGTCAGGCTGTGCGGTCAACCTCCAATATGATGCTGCGAGAAATAGAGAAATAGTAGTTGCTGAGATATGCAGCTTTACAAAGTGTCAGGGGTGGGAGCTCATCCTAAACTGTCTGTCATATTCCAGCTACCAAGGAGCTTGGATGGAGGTGACCCCTGATTCATTTTGCAAATTTCTTGGGTTGCTCATTGGGTTTTCAATTCTGAAGTCACTTCAGGGCTCGTGGGTAAGGGGATTTATGTTGCGTGACCGCTACAAGGCTCTTTTAGCAGCTCTACATGTTGTAGACCCTACCACAGAGGATAATCAGGATTGCCTTAGGAAGTTGCGTTATCTTATGGACCACCTCAAACGAAAATGCCAGCAGCTCTTTCAGCCTAACCAAAATCTCACAATAGATGAACGTATGGTCAAGTCTAAAGCTCGGTCAGGATTTAAACAATACATGAGGGGCAAGCCTACTCAGTGGGGTTTTAAATTATGGGTAATTGCAACATCAGACTCAGGGTATACTCTCGACTTTAATGTTTACACTGGTAGTCATGATGGGCGTGTGACTGACTTGGCCACCAAAGAGGTTAAATTGTTACTGAAGCCAATCAAAGACCAGGGCCACAATGTTTGGTTTGACAACTTTTACACATCCCCAGCTCTTATGGTTAAGTTGTTAGAAACGGGAACTAATGCCTGTGGGACATGCAGGGTGAATCGTAAACTGTTTCCTGCAGAATTTAAAGACATCAAAATATGGGAACGCAAGACAGCTCATGGGGATATGAGGTGGTGTAGGATTGAGGGGAATATACTTGTAATTCAGTGGAAGGACACATGTGCAGTTACATGCCTCTCCAATTTCCACAATGCGAATGGCTCAACCGAAATTACTAGGTTTGTAAAAAATGATGACGACTGGACAAAAGTAGTAGCCCTCCAGCCCACTGTCATCAGCGATTATAACAAAAACATGGGCGGTGTTGATAGGTCAGACCAAATGATAAAAACTTACGACGTCCTACAAAACACTTTTTTTTTCCACTTCATAGACCTTGCCGTCATCAATAGTTTCATATTGTTTAAGGAATGGCAACACATTCATGCAGCTCATGGGGATGAGCGTAGACCGGTGAACTTAACCTAGACAGATTTCATAGAAAACCTGGCTAGTCAGCTGGAAGGTATCGATATTCACACAAGTTTACCTTTGCATACACAAGAGCCTGTAGTCCCTCCTTCGTCATCACTCCACACAGCCCATGTCCTTAAATTTGAAGGGTCCTCTAAGAGATGTTGGCTATGCTATCGGAAAAGTAGGACTGAAAATAAAACTAAAGTAGCTTTTTGCACGCTGGAATGTAATGGCAAAAGACTTTGCTTGGTTCATGATAGGAACTGTTTTCAGTCTTGGCACTTAGCTGAGTGTGACCAGTTTTGCGAAGAGGCCTAGGTTGGGCTGTGTTTACTGGTGTTGTCCTCCCCCTCCCCTCTTTTCTTACTCTCTTCTCTCCACAGGTATTGCAGTTGTTGAGTATTTATGAATTTAAATATATTCTGTTCTTGCACTCTTTATTAAAAATGTATTTACTGTAGATAGTTCGAAAGTTTGATTTAGTACGTTTTGCTGTGTAATTCGTGTGTAATTCTAATGTTCAAATTAAATAAAGTGTGTGTTTTATTGAACACATAAAATGTATATTTCAGTGTTTGTGTCCTTCAATTTCAGATGCAATCTCAATTTATTATTACAGGTGCTCAAAAGGAGTATTTGAGGAGTGGTCATGTGAAATGTATCTTAACATTCTAAATGTTTGTTTTATTCCGTTTCCCACTAATCACTCGAATGGTCATAACTTTTAAACAACAGATTATATTTGTAATCTGTCTGCTATTCTACATTGCCCACAAAATTATGTATATTTCATACACTCTAAGTTTCCCTCTAGCTTGTAATTAAAATGGTTCAAAATGCAGTTGTCTGATGAAGTATGGTGGCCGGAGAAGATTTTTGTAAAAATTGCTGTGTGAAATCTTATTGATAATGGATGATTAGCTTTAACTAATCATACATATATTTATATCATTTGAAAGCCCTAGTTATTCTCTTCAATATGGTATAAACAGTTCAGGTGTGTGATGTTATATGAATATGAATGTAATATGAAAATGGATATGAATATCATATTCTGGCAGAGAATGGAATTTTCGGACTTTTGGGCTCAGGCTTTAAAGGGTTAAACACTTTACAATACAGATCTGTAAAATTATTTGGATTTTTACAAAATTATCTTTAAAATATAGTGTCCTGAAAAAGGGGTGTTTCTTTTTTTGCTGAGTTTATATATATATATAAAATAAATATAGCATATATGCCAAAAAATGATGGAGAACTCTGCTCTTTTCAAGTATGCATGCTAAAGGTACCAAGAAAGTTGTACTATGTGGTTACATTGTACTTGTTTATCTTCCCAGTCAATTTTTTTCACACTTGTTGTTATTATATCATAGGTCAAAGAACACATCAAAGGACAATGCCAACATGGCAGATTTAGTATGTTCAGAAATTAATGTACAGTATTTATACTATACACTTGCATACCTAGTGAAAGTATACAGTGCGTCCGGAAAGTATTCACAGCGCTTCACTTTTTCCACATTTTTTTTATGTTACAGCCTTATTCCAAAATGGATTAAATTCATTATTTTCCTCAAAATTCTACAAACAATACCCCATAATGACAATGTGAAAGAAGTTTGTTTGAAATCTTTGCAAATTTATTAAAAATAAAAAAACAAAACAAAAAAATCACATGTACATAAGTATTCACAGCCTTTGCTCAATACTTTGTTGAAGCACCTTTGGCACCAATTACAGCCTCAAGTCTTTTTGAGTATGATGCTACAAGCTTGGCACACCTATTTTTGGGCAGTTTCTCCCATTCTTCTTTGCAGGACCTCTCAAGCTCCATCAGGTTGGATGGGGAGCGTCAGTGCACAGCCATTTTCAGATCTCTCCAGAGATGTTCAATCGGGTTCAAGTCTGGGCTCTGGCTGGGCCACTCAAGGACATTCACAGAGTTGTCCCAGAGCCACTCCTTTGTTATCTTGGTTGTGTGCTTAGGGTCGTTGTCCTGTTGGAAGATGAACCTTCGCCCCAGTCTGAGGTCCAGAGCGCTCTGGAGCAGGTTTTTATCAAGGATGTCTCTGTACATTGCTGCATTCATCTTTCCCTCGATCCTGACTAGTCTCCCAGTTCCTGCCGCTGAAAAACATCCCCACAGCATGATGCTGCCAACACCATGCTTCACTGTAGGTATGGTATTGGCCAGGTGATGAGTAGTGGCTGGTTTCCTCCAGACATGACGCTTGCCATTCAGGCCAAAGAGTTCAATCTTTGTTTCATCAGACCAGAGAATTTTGTTTCTCAGGGTCTGAGAGTCCTCCAGGCGGGCTGTCATGTGCCTTTTACTGAGGAGTGGCTTCCGTCTGGCCACTCTACCATACAGGCCTGATTGGTGGAGTGCTGCAGAGATGGTTGTTCTTCTGGAAGGTTCTCCTCTCTCCACAGAGAAATGCTGGAGCTCTGTCAGATTGACCATCGGGTTCTTGGTCACCTCCCTGACTACGGCCCTTCTCCCCCGATCGCTCAGTTTGGCCAGGCGGCCAGCTCTAGGAAGAGTCCTGGTGGTTCCAAACTTCTTCCATTTACGGATGATGGAGGCCACTGTGCTCATTGGGACCTTCAATGCTGCAGACATTTTTCTGTACCCATCCCCAGATCTGTGCCTCGATACCTGTGGCTGTGCCGCCTGTCTCGGAGGTCTACAGACAATTCCTTGGACTTCATGGCTTGGTTTGTGCTCTGACATGCACTGTTAACTGTGGGACCTTATATAGACAGGTGTGTGCCTTTCCAAATCATGTCCAATCAACTGAATTTACCACAGGTGGACTCCAATCAAGTTGTAGAAGCATCTCAAGGATGATCAGTGGAAACAGGATGCACCTGAGCTCAATTTTGAGTGTCATGGCAAAGGCTGTGAATACTTATGTACATGTGATTTTTTTTTTCTTCGTTTTTTATTTTTAATACATTTGCAAAGATTTCAAACAAACTTCTTTCACGTTGTCATTATGGGGTATTGTTTGTAGAATTTTGAGGAAAATAATGAATTTAATCCATTTTGGAATAAGGCTGTAACATAACAAAATATGGAAAAAGTGAAGCGCTGTGAATACTTTCCGGATGCACTGCACCTACTTCATCAACATCAAGAAGTTCTTCATTGTATTCACAATATATTATGAAAGAACAGGAATTTGGAACCAGCCAATGACTTCTGGTCACTATGTCGCTGCAAATTGCTGTCAGTGTGAACATCACAATTTACAACCAGACCACCTCACAGACGCAAGTTTGTAAATTTGTGCTTATCTACATGCAACATATGGCGTTAGCTTTTTTGATCTGCCTTAAAACCACCTGTAAATAGAGTGATAAAGTGCACTGTGGGGGAGAAAAGTTCTTAGTCTTGTTGACCAAGAGGGCCCTTTTCATTTACAAAGATTTGGGTAAAAGCAAAGCATGTTGAGAGTTTTTCAGTAATTAAAACAAAGATTTAGCTGCAAAAAATGCATCTCTCTCTCCATCTGTCTCTCCATCACTCCTTTTCCTCTCTCTCCTTCACTCTACCACATTCTCTTCTCTTCTTTCACTCACTCTCACTTTCTTTCTCATAACAGGACATTTGCTCTCACTTACAGGCGGCAGTGCACTTCCTCTCAAGGGCACGGAGAGGTGTGAGAGAATGAAGTGCTCAAATAGAGAGAAGGAGAGAGAGCACCCAAGTCATACAGCATGCTGTTAGCACCCTGTGTCATGATCTGCCTCCCATTAGACTTAATTTAGACTTCACACACATGCACACATT